>NC_084597.1:10693342-10953342 GCF_033807715.1 Cololabis saira | reverse complement strand
GGTGTTTCTTTTGCAACTGCATCTTAGGGTGCTGCAGTCAGACTGGCAGTTGCATCTTATGACCCTCAAGAGCTTCTCAGGTGCAGGGGGTAGGGTGGTCTTGACTGGCACAAATCCCTCGCCAGACTTGAGCCAACCCCAGTCTGTCGGACTACGTTCGTCTGTAAGAAAAGATGCACTTTGTCATTCATCATGAGTATTTGGTACTGTCCGAGCAGGAATGAGACACAAGATTATTGTTATATTGACACACTTAAATGTAGGTATATACATGATCAGTGCAAGAACAGTAAAAATGCAAATGTACTGGAGGCTGATGCCTTCCATTCCTGTACTTGTAGGTACACTCTCAGGCTGTGGTATTTTGCTGCCCCTGATGTAGGTGGTAAGGCCTGTGGCTCAATATGAGTGGAGCTTGATGCCACTTTCTCACAGAACCGATGGTATCGGAGGGAGTCCAGGGTGTCTGCTGGCTTGCCATTGTACAGTATCACCAAGGCTTTCTCTCCTGCCCTTGCTACATCATCTTTAGAAGATGAACTGTCAAAGAAGACGTTGGCTTGCTCTCGAAACAGGGCACTCTCTTTGAATTTTTTAAGGAGGTTCCCTTCCCGACCCCATGAAGACGAGATGTTGTGTCACATCCGAGAACTGCATGTAAGAACAAGATGTGCTTACATATATCTGGGCCGAGCAGTCGTTTTGTGGCCTTGATGTTCCACATGTGGGTCTTTTTTGTGTTCTGTCTTGTTTCAGAACAGAAGAATAGATCACAAGACTTCAGACTGGCATGGTGGCATAGAAGCACCAACAGGTTTGTGTCATCTCCTATGAGCACGGTCTTGTTGGTGGTAGCACACTGCACAGCTTTCTGCACAATCAGCAGGTCAGCATCTCCTGAGGCATGGTAGGTTTCACAGTTTGCCTTCTGTAGCTCTGCACTTAGCATGAAAATGAAATTCTGCTTGTTCTCTCTGTTGGTCAAGAACTCGTCTTTCTTCATGGTAAGTGTCATATCAGCTGTAAACGTCACTGTGGCTCCGATCCTTCCTTTAGAACGTCTCTGGTGTGTCATATCCTTTGTGTTGTTAGATCGATATCCATCAAACACCACTACGGCCTTTCCATACTTCTTTACCACATACTGTGTGTATTGGTGGAATATGTATGTGTAAGTGGATCCAATGGACCACAGGATACGTTGTAGGAGTGCTCCCCCATCCAGGACGTACTGGCTGCCATCAACCACATTGTCCGCTGGAACATCTGGCCCAACGTGTTTCCTGATGGCATCAGCAAGGGCAGGCTTTTTTGCTTCTCGAAGGAGCAGAGAGGAATCAAAAAGGGCTGGCGGATAGCTACAGAGCTCATACTTCAGGGCTGACTCCAGTTCATCACACTTCTGTGCCACTATCACCAGTCTCTGGAAGAGGAGCTGCGGATCAACTTGGATTTGATCTCCATCTATTTTTACAGATGACTTCATGCCGAGAGTGACAGCTTGATCTTTCCTCTTGAAAGTGTACTCTGCAGGTGTGTGACCATCCATAGAGCTCAGGATTGATGTGCCGACAGCCTGTGCAGTAGCTACATTGACAATGGAAAGGGCATGCTCTCCAGTGGCTATATTGCGAAGACTTGGGTCCTTGTCAAAGGGATTTCGCTCCTGTAGATATGCAAGAACGCTCAGTGTATCCTTCCAGTCACGGGCTTGCCTTGCTTTGGTCATGTCTCGGTTCTGCTCTCCAGTATTAAAGTTGACCCCTGTGAGCGCTTTCATTGCCTGGTTGACTTCTGCACAGGCAGGCATGGAAAGCAGCCACAGCAGACGTTGTTGCTCAGTCATCCCTCGCCCCCGGGTAAGCCCACCACTGGTTTTCATACTTCTCATCAGAACCTGCTCGATGACAAGGTCAGCTGAGAGACCTGCCCACAAGCGATCACTCCGCCGGATGACATGGAACCCTTCTTCGAAGTGTTGATGTACATCTGGATGTACAGTCCTGAGGTTGAGCATGTGCTGAAGATAAAGTCTGGCAGATTTGGTGTACAAGTTATGTCCTGATGCTGCCAGATAAGGGAGCATGTCCTGTATAGCCTGCAAATGTAAAGACCATATTCCGGTGCGTTCTGCACAGATGTACTTTCGCAGGATGTCTTGCATATCCATGTATTGACACCAGAGGGCTGAATTTCTGGAGGTCATCTTGGTGGACGTGATGTGCTTCTTAAGGCAGTCTTTGATCCTGACTAGAACATCAGACTGAGAGGCCTCTTCAGAAGATATAGTCCCATCCATTACTTGCTCATAGATCTCCATAGCTTTGTCTAGGTCAGTAACACTGCTCACATCAGTCACCTGAGGATTTGTATCCATCGATGTGGCAGAGTCTCCCTCCACTCTGTTGTCTGGAACTCCAGTTTTCGTTGGTAGATGGACATTGAACATATCGGCCAGCATCAGTCCATTCAAGGCTGCATCAACGATTGAGTGTCCACGAACCGCTCGTGCAACAGCCTTGCCAGACATCATGTGGATCACAGCGTTTGGAGCGTAGATCAACTCCAGCACTTCTTGGAGGCCAGATGAGGCCATCAGGTGTCCAATGCAACCGATGAAGCTCATCTCTGCATGGAAGCCACCCAAACGTAAGACTATTTGTCTCAGTTCACTGTCCTTGGGTCAGCTATTGTCAGTGGAAGCTTTCCCCACAATTACAGAAAACAGAAACAACACTAGCATTCAGCCCTGAGTCCGGTTACCCATATAGGGTTTAAGTGGTTAATGTAACATTTACTACAAGTCAAGAGAGTCAAGAGTCAAGAGTGATGCTGACACAGTTCAGTACACACAGTCATCAACATTATTTAAGCTATTCTGTACATTGCAATAACTATCACAGTAATGTTAGCTAGCATGGTTAATAGCTAACTGACTAAATCTTATATTAAACAATACTTTGAAATGTTCACATCTATAATGCTTATTATATGTTACTTGATGTATATATATATATATATATATATATATATATATATATATATATATATATATATTTTTTTTTTTTTTTTTACCTGCAAGGGTCTCTGACTTTAGAGGAAATGGATAAATATTTCAAAGCTGTTGGGATGGTTTACATGTCAGCCATCTTGATCTTGTTATGTTGCAGTTGCAATGGCGAGAACGCTCAGTGTATCCTTCCAGTCACGGGCTTGCCTTGCTTCGGTCATGTCTCGGTTCTGCTCTCCAGTATTAAAGTTGACCCCTGTGAGTGCTTTCATTGCCTGGTTGACTTCTGCACAGGCAGGCATGGAAAGCAGCCACAGCCATAAAGCAATACAGTACTGTGTGAAACAAAGTATATAATTCCTGTGTATAGTAAATTTAAAATGAAAGGAAAATCTACATCTGATTATTATCTTTATTTTTGAGAGTTAATGTTACCTCACATCTATACCTCTGCAGCTTTTCCGATGGTGGGGAGAGTGAATGTAATAATTAACATTCCTATCATTAGTTTATATTGATGACCATTTTTGGGTTCATAAAATTTCCAGTAAAGCTGCACAAATGAATAGCTTACATCTGGGCTCATTGGATGCACAAGAGTCTCAGCTGTCAAAAAATACCAATTTATGCAATGACATTCCTGACTCCCAGTGTGCAGAAATGGGCAAATACACAGTTTTTATAATAGGCGGAAATTACATATTTGTACAGCATGCAAAACCCTACAAGATTCTTGCACAAAACTACATGGGCTTAACATAAATTTGGTATGTCTGTATAGGGGAGGCTTGTAGGTACCCATGTAACCCATTTCCATTAACATATATTGAGGTAGAAGGCCAAGGGACCATTTGAAAAATGGTGATGGCCATATTTCCCTCCCCAAAAAATCGTCTTAACTTTGAATAATTAGGTATGTAGCCCCCTTTCCAATGAGGTAACATGACATGGTTGGTCTCATTGGAAACCTGAGGTTGTCTAGAATTAAATGGTATCTTTACTTTTGAGCTACCTCAAAATTTGAACGCGTCACAATCTCTGAAAGACAGTGTCGTCAGTGATCCTGCCAGCAATCAAGTAGGTGTCATAGGGGTAACAAAACATTGAAAAAAAACACATTTCCCATGATGGGATTCCTTGGGACTTTTTTTCTCTCACTAAAGACATATTGAGGATACAAAATCAGTTGAGTTTGCTACTGTTGCAATTTGTCCTAGGTTTAGCCTAATTCTGGCCTATAATGATGGACTATAATAGTGCATACATGTTATTTATATACAACTTATGTTTTATTTTATTTTTTTAACAATAAAGTTGCCATTTGTGAACATTCAGTGTTGTGATTTCTTTACAGTTAACATGATTCATTTGTCGTGTAACATAAGAAATGAAATGAAGAGGAATCTGAGTAAGTAACTGTGGTGTACCTGTTTAGAATTCAATTAAATCTTCCTGTGTGTGAAGACGAGGTGACCCGGTCAGGGAACTAAAGGCTGATTTATGGTTCCGCCTTACACCAACGCAGAGCCTACGGCGTAGGGTACGCGTCAATTTAACGCAGAACCGTAAATCAGGCTTTAAGATCCGTTTAAACCGTGTAACTGCATTCGAGCGTCCGACTATCGCGTCGAGCTGCGTGACATCGGACGCTCTCTGTCCACACTGAAACCGTTAAACTCGCGGCCAGTTAGGACAGTCCAATACTAAAAAAATAAAGCAATGGAATTTATTTTGTCGCCGAAGCTCGCTGGCATGGGACACGCTTTGTGTACGCAGCCGGCTGTTCTTCTCCCCGGAGTGAGGCTTTGTTCCCTCCCCTCCTACACGTCATTCAGGCAGCCAATCAGCACAGAGCCTCATTATCATAGCCCCCCCGCCCACTCAGAATCCCACACAGAGAAGGAGGTTAGAAGCGGTAAAAATGGAGACATTGCCCACAGGCTGAATTTCTGTTTTATGTAGAATAAACAAGCTTTTGATTGTTTTTAAGACATTCAAGGACTGTTTAAAATATACATTAAATGCCATAATAGGTCTCCTTTAAAACTATGTTCACAAGTCATTGACCTTTTGTTTACTCAAACATACACAGATGTTTCAACACATTCCTCCAACTCACAGCATCGTTTGCACCACTTCTGATTTACAGGGGGAGTTTGAAGGTGGCTGCTATCAGAATCACAATCAGAATCAGAATCAGCTTTATTGGCCAGGTTCGAACATTGTCCAACAAGGAATTTGACTCCGGTAATTTCGCTCTTTGGTAATAAAATAAACAATAAAACAAATGTGGTATTTCTATGATACAGAATAAACAGAATAAACATTTAAGTTGCAGCAGTTTGAGGTAGAGAAAGAAAAGAAAAAGGGACAGTTCTGAATAAAAATAAACCTATTTACAATTTTACAAGACAATTATACAAAAAAAATACAAAAGGATTATACAAATTATACAAAGGAATACAAAGTGAGGGGTGCAGCAGAGTGAGGCAGACATGGTTATCAAGGAAGGTGCTAGATGATTTTTTGCACGTGATTGGTTACTATGAGACTATTAGTTGTGGGAGTTCATCAGAGAAACCGCTTGCGGGAAGAAACTGTCCCTGTGTCTCGAAGTTTTGGCGTACAGAGCTCTGTAGCGCCGTCCAGAGGGGAGGAGTTGGAACAGACTGTGTCCTGGGTGTGAGGGGTCTGAAGAGATTCTACCTGCCCATTTCCTGGTCCAGGTACAGGTCCTGGATAGATGGGAGGTTAGTCCCAATTATCCTCTCTGCAAACCTGATTGTTGACAGTGATGGACGTGCAGAGAACAGACTGGATGATGGCAGAGTAGAATGTGACCAGCAGTTCCTGTGGAGGTTAAACTTCCTGAGCTGACGCAGGAAGTACAACCTCTGCTGAGCTTCTTCCTGACAGAGTTAATGTGGATGGTCCACTTCAGGTTCCGGGAGATTGTGGACCCCAGGAACCTGAAGGAGTCTGTGGTGGAGACAGTGCTGTTGAGGATGGTGAGGGGGGGGGGTGGTGGTGGGTTTTTTCTGAAGTCCACCGTCATCTCCACAGTCTTGAGTGGGTTCAGCTCCAGGTGGTTCTGACTGCACCGGTGGACCAGCTGTTCCACCTCCTGTCTGTACGCGGACTCGTCACCTTCCCGGATCAGGCCGATGACGGTGGTGTCGTCCGCTACTTCAGGAGCTTCACAGACGAGTCCCCTG
This sequence comes from Cololabis saira, assembly GCF_033807715.1. Lineage (NCBI taxonomy): Eukaryota > Metazoa > Chordata > Actinopteri > Beloniformes > Belonidae > Cololabis > Cololabis saira. Next base: position 10,947,117 of record NC_084597.1, on the reverse strand, counting down.
AGGTGCAGTCGTTGGTGTAGAGCAGGGATATTCAATTGGCGCCACATGCGGCCCGCCAGGAGCTTTTATGTGGCCCCTGGTCATATTTAAAAAAAGGGGGTGTTTGTTGAATTTATTTTTTTTTATAATAGTGATGCACCGAATGTTCGGCCGAAAATAGCAAAAAAAAAAAAACACTTTTGGTGTTCGGTGGAATAAGTGGGGAAAAAAACGAACAGTTAATAACAGCTGGAGTGAGGGAGCAGTGTTAAACGCAGCAAACCTGTTAGCATGTCAGATCATTACTTGGATGTGGGGAAAAAGCAGAGGACACGAGAAATGATCCAGGCTGAGTTGGATTTGGAAAAGCCGCTTGGTGATGGAGACGGTCACGGGACGCACAGCGCAGGAGCGCATAGTGTTTGTACATGTTAATCTCTGTTGGAGATGTTTTTTACTTAGGATTTTTTGCCAGTGTTGCACAGTGTTAATGTTTGTCACAATATTATTAACCTCCGTTTATAGAGGAATTGTTTACATCATTAGGCTTCTAGGATTGGCCTGAAATTTTTTTCATTTGAATAAGTGAGGACTTTGCATTTCAGATGGAACTTCTAAGCCTCCTATAATTCGTGATTGTTTTGTTTTGCTGATATAATGTATAGATGTGTCATAAATAAAGGGGCTTATGGTTAATATTTTGGTTCCTTATTTATAACATCAAACTGGCTACTATGGACTGAAATGCTTGTGCTCAATGCTTAATATAATATTCAAATAAGGAAATCTTGGTGGAAAGTGGTGCTTTGTCATTATGGCGTATTTTATTAAAAGTAGGTCAATATCAATTTCATTAAGTTTGCACAATGCATGGTTTCAAAATGAACTTGCATTCAAAATAATATTTCTTTATCTGAATATTATATTTAACATTCACAATTACTAAATCTGGAGACAATTAATACATAATTCATATGTAAACTAGATATATTCAAATGTATAATACAAATGTATTATAGTTACATAAGTCTTCGTCTTTGAGTGCAAAATACATTTTGAAAACCCCCACATTTTCAAATTGTGCGGCCCTCTCCATACAGTCCTTTTGCAGATGTGGCCCCCCCCCCGGCCGAATCTAGTTGAATACCCCTGGTGTAGAGGGAGAAGAGCAGTGGTGAGAGGACGCACCCCTGGGGGGCGCCAGTGCTGATGGTCCGGGTGCTGGATGTGATGCTCCCCAGCCTCACCTGCTGCCTCCTGTCACTCAGGAAGCTGCTGATCCACTGACAGGTGGAGGCAGGCTGAACAGGATGTCAGTGATTCTGCTGAGGAGGAGGAGGATTATTCATATAGCTTCCAACACTTACCTGTGCATGGAAGGGGAGCAGTCAAACCGCAACCATCTCCACTGGAGCCACACAGTCAGCTGAGTGCTGTGAATATCAGCCCAAGGCCCCAACCAGCAACAAAATGAACCTACTGCGATGCCAGAATTGGTACATGCACCAACAGAAGCTCATGTGCCCTCATTGGAGGAATCTCAGGAACCATTACAGTGCCACCATTATGGTGCCAGCTTTGTGAAGCATTAATCCGTCGTTTCTCTCGTTATTGATCCACAGGTACGTAAAGTTACAAGTTTAATTTGTTATATTTCACAGCTTTGGAAATGTGAGCTTATATTGTTTAAATGTGAGTTTATATTGTGTAAATGTGAGTTTATATTGTTTAAATGTGAGTTTATATTGTTTAAATGTGAGTTTATATTGTTTAAATGTCAGTTTATATTGTTTAAATGTGGGTTTAAGTAATGGGACAAAGCCAGTTTATTACTTTTTGTGAATTATTTATTTTATTTTATTTTCCATTTTCATTTAATTTACTTTTGATGAACATTATTCACTGAATGAATAACAAGAAAAAATGGCGCTGGCTTTGTGAAGACGTTAACCCGTCGTTTCTCTGGTTATTGATCCACAGGGATCTCCATCCTGTGAACCACATGAACCGGTCCAGATACCTCTAGATCTGGAGCCGGTTACACCTTCACTCAAAAAACTAAGGATCTTACCAAGAAGTTTTCTTATTTCTAACCTACCCTGATGAAGGTCTTCTGACCGAAAGCTTGGTTAATTAAAGATACTTGCATTGATCCAAGTGTGCAGATCCTCTTTTTTTTACTTATTTCTAACCTAAAAATGCCATTACACCTGATAACACACATAACTTAAAAGATTAGGTGTTTTTCCCATGTGTTTCAATTGAACTTTCATTTGTGTCAGGCACATTTTAAGTTCTAGTTAAGTTTTAAGTTAAAGTATAAGATTTTGAGTTTTGGCAGTGTTCAAAATAAAATTATGAGAGCTGCTGTATTGGAGCACATTAGACACCAGTGCTGCTTGTTTTATCCATGAATGACTACAGAGATAAAATTGAAAACTACCCAGTGAGCTTTATTACGTTTTTATTTTTCTGACATTTTCTGCCTTTTCTTTTAGTTAAAACTGTAGTATAAAATAAAAGTTAACTCATTGACTGCCAGCCATTTTCAGAGCAGAGAGCTCCATACTGCAAGAGGTTTTGGGCATTTTGGCTGATGTTCAACGACCCACAGAATATTGAGTTTTAGGAGTACATAAACATTGAAACTACGTCAAGAAACTTTAGACTCTCGTGAACATCAGGGAAAAAAAAGTTTGTGTTTATCATTTTCTGTTCTTTAGATATCAGCAGTAGAACATAGGGTGGTTTCAGCGAAAAGACAAGGTTTGGACCAAAAAAAAAAGAAAGAAAAAAAAAAAGCTGCCGGTATTTCTCTGTGTCGTCTCTCTGTTGTCTCGCAATTTCTCTTCTGCACGTCTTCCTTCTTCCTCTTCCTCTTCTAGGAAATACCTGCTTTGAACTGGCAAAATTAAACGATTCCTCGAGGCAGAGAAAATTCCTCGATCATTTTTTGTAATCGAATTACTCGAATTATTCGAGGAATCGTTTCAGCCCTACATGGAAACACTTATCATGCCTTTAATTTCTAATGCAATGCTTCTATCATAAAAATATATAACCAATTGTTCAGGTCTCAGAGTTCAATCACACTACAGCAATGTTCTTATTTTTAACACCCTTTATTTAACAATAAATACCACTAGAGCATGTGAGATAGTTCATTAAATTATTACATAGTAGCACTGCAATGAATACAACACTGTGCACAGCTGGAGAAACGCAACTACACGCATCTTTAAAATTAATCTGCCTATAAACAGTTTGCTACCATACAAGTTTGGCGAATCAAAATCTGTGTTCAGTGCATATTGTGTATGGCCTCAGAGAAGATACATTCATCATCACCCTGCTGTCTTCAGAATCAGTCTTCGTTGTCTGAGCTGTCTGCTGGGTCCGTGTTGTGGGTCAACATGTAGTTGTCCATGTCGATGGAGGGGCAGTTGTGGATTGAATACCGCAGACGCTCTGCAAGGACGGCCTGAGTGGTGTAGGGAGGCAGGCGAAGCAAGAAGAAGCAGGTCTGAGCAGTAGGGAGACCGTTGATGGGCTAAAGAAAAAATAAATACTTATTATTATTTAGCCACGAGAAGTTCTCAGATTTATACAACTAGACCAGGGGTCGGCAACCCAAAATGTTGAAAGAGCCATATTGGACCAAAAACACAAAAAACAAATAAGTCTGGAGCTGCAAAAAATGAAAAGTCTTGTATAAGCCTTATAATGAAGGCAACACATGCTGCATGTTTCTATATTAGTGGGGGAAGATTATTTTTTTTATTATGCACTTCGAGAAAAAAGTCGAAATGTCGAGAAAAAAGTACAAATGTTGAGAAAAAAGTCAAAATTTCGAGAAAAAAGTCTAAATGTTGAGGAAAAAAGTAGAAATGTCAAGATTAATGTTGAAGTACAATCTTGAGAAAAAACTCGAAATGTTGAGAAAAAAGTCAAAAATTTCGAGAAAAAAGTCGAAATATTGAGAAAAAAGTCGAAATGTCAAGATTAAAAGGGAAAGGAAAAAGGAAGAAAAAAAGAGGAAAAAAGAAGAAAAAAGGAAAAAAAGAAGAAAAAAAAAGAAAAAGGAGAAAAAAGAAGAAAAAAGGAAAAAAAGAAGAAAAAAAAGAAAAAAGAGAAAAAAGAAGAAAGGGAAAAAAAAAGGTCAAACATTTTTGAAAAAGCTCCAGGAGCCACCAGGCGGCGCTAAACAGCCGCATGCGGCTCTAGAGCCGCGGGTTGCCGACCCCTGAACTAGACTTATTTCCATATTAAGAAAACCTCACCCTGTCCACCTTAATGATTTGGAACTTCTGTGTAATATCAGCTGGGTTGGAAGGCAGCCTGGACCTGCCACAAACAAAACGTAGGAAGAGTACTCGCTCTTCATTGGTGAACTCCTCCAAGCTCTGCCAGAACCAGCTAATCAGCTGGTGGCTCTCGGTGATGTCACGGTAGCGCACCAGCCTCTTCAGCATCTCTACAGAGACCTCTGGCAGGCCACAGACCAGCTGTTCCAGCTGCTGTGCTGTCAGCAGGGACAGGAGGGGCACAGGGATGATGGTGGACATGCCCTCTCTGACTGCTGCCACCTGGACACAACAGAACATACTTAGCTTCGATCCAAGGACGTAGGTTTGGTCTCAACATTGGTAGGGACGATATAACAGCATAACCTGCGTGTTCACTTTTTGCTGGGGACGGGACATTAATAAGACCAAACAGATTGGGTGAACGGGGGTCAGGGCTACATTTGTCACAAATATGAACCTAATTAATTGATAGGCTAAATGATCAATGCAAAATAAATCTGTATTGACTTATACTAACTTTCATGTGTATTGGTTCACCTGATACACGGTTCCATTCAAACCTTTGTTTTCAAAAACTACTAAAGAAACATTTTGAAAACTTCCAAAATATTCCAGGATTTTATTAGCAATTTAAATTGCAATATTTGAACATAACTTAAATTATATTAACATACACAATAAATACAAACTTATTAATAGTCTCTTACCTACTACTTAACCTATATATGGAACTACATGTTGGCCTACATTGTCCTTCACCACACGAGTAATACATTGCTTTAATTGGTTGTCTCCTTCACCTTCTTCTCCCTTATTTTCATCTCTAAAATGCATCAGTGGGTTGAGCAATTATGGAAAAAATGGTCAAGTCATCAGCCAATCAAAGGTGCGTTTGAGGAAAAAAAAATGGACCGGCAAATTCAGCAAGTGAAAAGGGGTAAATGTAAGTCTGAACATAATGAAAATAATTCACTTAATAATGGTAGGGTCAATTCTATCCTCACAACATTTGGGAAGACAATCTAAATTACCTTTATATCGGAACTCATTATATAATGCAAATAAGGTTGCTTAAAAGTTGGTGGGGACAATTTGAGCCTCCTGAAAAGTTCGTAGTGTTATGTCCCTACCGTCCCTATGCAAACCTACACCCTTGCTTTGATCCCTATGAGGCCAAAAAAACAACCAGGGTGTGGAGAGAGCACTAATGCAAACTGGTGGGCAGTACAGAGGAGGGGAATTAAAAAGTAAATAAATCACTCTGCTCGGACTAGTTGTCTGCTTTATATCAGAAAAGGTTATCTCCTCAGAAGGAAGCTGCTATACCGTGGTTAAATAGTTTAACCGTATATAGTTTTAACGTCAACTATGTGTTCTAAGTCAGTTCAAATTCTTTCCTATTATCAATACTAGCGTGCTTAACGTTACTACTCTGAGGTCTAAAACACAGAACTGGTTACATCCAGTAACTACTACTACTAGCATCCAAGGAGCAAGTGTGTAAGCAATAAAAACATGAAGGTAAAGCGTTTCACTGCACTCTGAATGTTGTGTTGGGCCTCATTTGTAATAATCACAACTTTTTTGATGCAAATGTTCTTGGTAATTACTTGTGACTGAACATCAGACAGCGGTGAGCTAGAGGCTGTCCCTTTGTGAGATAAAAACTGATCAATCTCGTCTCTTCTATCCCTGGGTTGTTGTTAGTCTAACAGTCTCTCTCTGAGACTTAAGAAATCTGTGTTTCTGCTAGGCCTGTGTTGAAAAAATCGATTTCCCAATTCTAAATCGATTCTCATTTTAATTCCTAAAAATCGATTCATATGTCTAAAGATCGATTTTTTTAAATTTTTTTTTTATTCATCATTACATTACAACTTTTGGTTATTTTTTTGTTTATCCCCAAAAAAGGAATGTTTTGTTGGACAGGAGAATAACTGGTGCCATGTTTTTGCCAATATGTTTAAAGGTATGAAAACATTAGAGTGTTAGGTTATAATTGCATAAATTGTCTATATTTCATTACTTTATATACTGTCTTGGGGTTACATTTGCAAAAAATGCTTAAAACCAAATGCTCAAAAATTAAAAACCAAAATAGACCAAAAATGGAACAAATAAAAACAGAATGTGGGAAAAAATAAAACCGATTTCATCCGTCTCTGTTTCCTCCCTGGATCTGATTGGTAATTCTGACCCACGATGTTTCTGAAAGCAGTTCCATCAGCATTCTGGGAGCTGATTGGTCCTTACAGCATCATTAGCTGCAATACTTGCTGTTTAATCTCAATATAATACTAGTATTAATATGTTGCATAACTAGACAGTCATATAATTCATGCAACAGCTCAAAAAACAGTTTTAATAACACTAACCCAAATCAATATCGGAATCGAATCAAATCTTGATAATCGATTCTGAATCTTAAGAATCGGAATCGAATCTTGACATTTGAATCGATCCCCAGCCCTAGTTTCTGCCATGAAAAAGAGATCTGTTCCCTGAAGTTTTGCAGCCCCACACAGAGCACCCTCAGCTGCATTAAGAGTGTCATCCAGACATCTTTTGGCAATATCCCATCAGTCTATTATGTGAGTTTTATTGTTGTTGGGAGAGATCCCTTCTTTCCCAGCACTCCACCATGATGATGACACGACTGCTGGATATAAGATTCTCCTATTTCCACCAATGAACTCTCAATCATTTAGTGATCAGCATGTAACTGGTTGTCTGACCGAAGTCCATTAACTGTGAGTAATCAGTTTCTAGGATCTATTAGGTGTGTTGGTGCTTCTAAATGTTTTTTGTTTGTTCTTTCATGATAGAATAATAGGGGCTACTCTACTTTTGGGCAATGTAACTGAAGCTGAAATGTTCCAATATGCTTCCCTCGATCTGTGCCTCCACACGATCCATCTTGATTTTTAGTGACATGAATAACGTGGCTAGAAATTGTGGGGTAAATTAACAGGAAAAAAAGCACGATCTTTATAAGTGGGATGAAAGATGAAATGCCAACAACTCCACAGGGTCTTAAAAGTATGTGCTTACAATGTACAAAGAAGTAGAATCTTGTTTTTCTCCCCCCAAGAAAGTAAACACATTTTTTTTTTTAACCTGATGTCTTTACGTCGGCACATAAAATCTTTTCTCGTAAAAGTTTCAGCCTCAGTTTGCTGGCAACCAGTTTGGCTAGAAAATGTTTTTCATTACTGAATGAAAAAACATTTAGAATAATATTGTTTCTGCTATTGAAAAGGAAGAAAAAATGTACAATGTTTGAAAATGTTGATTTTTGTTGCCACTTAAGTGTATGAGAACAACAGTGGTGGGTGGTGTATAATTACATAGCTTCATCTATTCTTTTAAGTTTATTTCAATGTTATGTACATTAGGAATGGGTGATATTTTACCGTTCACGATAAACCTTCAAAGAAATTCCCCACGGTAAGAATTTGTCATCTCGCGGTAAAAACAATAAATTCCCGTTGATGACATTTTTGTGTAAAACCTGATTTATGGTTCTGAGTTAAATCCACGCACAACGTACGTGAAGGAAGGAAGGAAGGAAGGAAGGAAGGAAGGAAGGAAGGAAGGAAGGAAGGAAGGAAGGAAGGAAGGAAGGACGGAAGGAAGGAAGCCTGAAAGAAAGATATGAGCCTGAAAAAAACAAAGAAAGAAAGAAATGAGCCTGAAAGAAAGAAAAGAAAGAAAGAAAGAAAGAAATGAGCCTGAAAGAAAGAAAGAGAGAAAGAAAGAAAGAAAGAATGAATGAAAGAAAGGAATGAAAGAAAGAAAGAAAGAACAAAAGAAAGAAAGAAAGAAAGAATGAAAGAAAGAAAGAAAGAATGAAAGAAAGAAAGAAAGAAATGAGCCTGAAAGAAAGAAAGAAAGAAAGAAAGAAAGAAAGAAAGAAAGAAAGAAAGAAAGAAATTAGCCTGAAAGAAAGAAAGAAAGAATGAAAGAAAGAAAGAAAGAAAGAAAGAAAGAATGAAAGAAAGCAAAAAAATGAGCCTGAAAGAAAGAAAGAAAGAAAGAACAAAAGAAAGAAAGAAAGAATGAAAGAAAGAAAGAAAGAATGAAAGAAAGAAAGAAAGAAAGAAAGAAATGAGCCTGAAAGAAAGAAAGAAAGAAAGAAAGAAAGAAAGAAAGCAAAAAAATGAGCCTGAAAGAAAGAAAGAAAGAAAGAATGAAAGAAAGAAAGAAAGAATGAAAGAAAGAAAGAAAGAAAGAAAGAAAGAAAGAAAGAAAGAAAGAAAGAAAGAAATGAGCCTGAAAGAAAGAAAGAAAGAAAGAAAGAAAGAAAGAAAGAAAGAAAGAAAGAAAGAAAGAAAGAAAGAAAGAAAGAAAGAAAGAAAGAAAGAAAGAAAGATTCCCGTTGATGACATTTTTGTATTGGTATTTTTTTTATCATTATCGGGATAAATGCCAGAAATTATCGTGATACATTTTTAAGTCCATACCGCCCATCCCTAATGTACATGCTGAGGCCAGACTATTACTAAATACACCCAAATCACTACATGCGCTCAAACCTGTGAATCCATCTCATGCAGTCTGTAGTCCAGAGCTCTCTCCACGTATTCAGTCCGGTTGGCAAATGTTAAGGAGATGTTTTTACCCCCAGGAATCACAGGTACCAGACTTCCATCTGCACTGTGGGCCAAGAATGAATCCAGTGGGATCATCTGCAGCGGCAGGTGTGACACCATGAATTCACGGAAAAGGATGTTGAGGATTGGAAAACAGAACAGAAAAGTGGGTGAAATTAATTAATCTTGGAAAAAGTACTGTTAGATAAAACTTAGTTCACAAGGAGACAGTTATGGCAGGACCTTACCACATGGAAATTATCTTCTGTGATTTCACTGTTTTCTAAGTGAAGGATCCCTTGAAGGGTTCGGTAGGTAAGCAGGTCCACCTCCTCCAGGTCAATCCCTCCCAAAGGCATTGAACAAAGCTGTTTCCAGACCCAAGGAGCCAGATGTAAGTCCAGAGGCTTTTTGGTGCGGATGGCAACTGCCATGAGGATACCCAAGAAGCGAAACTGGACCATGTGATCCTCTGAGTGTGCCGCTGGGTTGAGCAAGTACCTAAGAAGTTTTGACCAATGGCAAAAATAACAATCTGACCATATAATACAGTGTCAAAATAAAGACTGAAAAACACATACCTGTCTGTGTTGCTGCCCACATCTGCAAAGCTGTTGGGGGTATGAATCAGAAGTTCTACCACACCAGACTGCAGCTCCTGGTGAGACACAGTAGTAGTCACTTTACATAAAGTCTGTTGAAGCCAATATTAGGCCTGTGTTGAAAAGATCGATTCTCCGATTTTAAATCGATTCTCATATTAATTCCTAAAAATCGATTCATATGTCTAATAGTGGGGCGGTTTAGCTCAAAATTTCAAAAGGATTGTGCATTTTGTGATACAAGCATAAAATTTGGCACAAATGTACATTGATATATGGCAAACATTTTCAGATATTGAGCCACTCGGAATTCTCCCTTCATGTCCGCCATATTGGAATTCAAAATGGCCGTCATCTGAAATCTATATTTTCAATTATCTTTGGGTCTATTGCTGCTATTGACTCGATTCTTGTGTCTAAATGTATGTTTTTGGGGGCAAGAAATCTAATGGAAACAATCTGCATCACATATTTTGTACCAATGAGCCGCCATATTGGATTTCAAAATGGCCGTTGATTGAAATTTACATTTTTGATTATCTTTGGGTCTAATACTGCTATTGACTCGATTCTGGTGTCTAAATGTATGTTTGGGGGGCAAGGAATATAATGGTAATAATCTGCATTGCATATTTTGTATCAATAGGCCGCCATATTGAATTTCAAAATGGCCGTTGTTTGAAATCTACATTTTCGATTATCTTTAGGTCTAATGCTGGTTTTGACTCGATTCTGGTGTCCAAATGTATGTTTTGGGAGGAAAGGAATCCGATGGAGTCTCTGTCTTAGCATCGGATATTTCTTCCAAACATGTGATGAGATCACTCTTGGTACCAGTGAATAGGTTTCCCCCATCGGAGAGTGCAGGAGGACATGCCTGGTTCTCATGACGAAATAATTCCTCAAGGTTTCCATCCCTTGTTTGGCAGCCAATGTACATTCGTGCGAAGAGGTCATGGTCATTCTTGACGGAGATGAGCTGTTGCTGACCTTTGCTCTTGCTTCTTGGAGTTGAAGTGCTGAACACCTTCAGCTTGTTACGAGGTATCGGGTCATCCTCTGCCTTTGTTCTGTCCAACAGACACTCTCTGGTGAAAGCCTCGAACTGCTCTTGGCCAATATTCTTGGCATTCATCACGGTCTCCATGGCAGCAGGACCTGCAATGTCCTTTGAATCCAGTATGAGTAGATCCTGGCTCTCCTCCTCGAATGGGTTCCCCATCTCCTCTATTACACCAACGAGAGATCAGACATCTCTCACAAATGAGGCCTGTACACTTGGAGTCTGATCATGATGGCGTGTGTCTGCTGTTTGCCGTCTACAGTATTGGTTCCCGTCTTGGAATTCTTCGATCACCCTAGCAACTTCTGGTCCTGCAACCATCCAGCGACGAAGGGCACTAGGGTTGTCAGTAAGCCCAACTGCGCCACCGTCTCCTTTGATACAGGCATTATTCTGCTCATGTGCTTGGTCTGTTGGGATTGAAGAGAACACCCTCTGCGTTTTTTTAACCGTGAAGTGACCTTCGCTGAATTTGCTGGCTACGTTTGGGTGTTTGGTAGTTAGCTCGGCCATGTCCGTCAGGTGCACTGGTATCCACCTAGCATAGTGGGTATGATCTAGTGCGTGAAACCAGGGGACCAAATCTGTCAGAGCATCTATGTACAACACAAACAATCCCTGCCTGAGAGAGCGCACATATACTTGAACCGACAATTCTAGTTCCAGCACAGTTGCCCAGTAACGAAACTGGGGGATGTTGTCTCGTCTCTGGCGACACCAGTCTTCAAATGCGGGAAGGTCCTCTGCTTCTCTGGTTTTTTCCAAACAGAAGCGGTTGTAGGCATGGTGTTGCAGGATGTACAGTGCTGCTGCAGTCACTTGATGTGCTCTTCTAGTGCGCAAGACATGAGATGCTCGCAAGAATGAGTCTGCTGTCCCTGCTGTCGCAATCTCAGCTTGCACCAGTGCTTGCACCCAACCACTTCCTTTCAGCCAGTCCCTAAGTGTCTTCAGTGCCGCCATCTCGATGTGGAGACCACCAAACATCACCACTATGTGGTCTTCACCATAACTATCTGGCCACTTCCACTGTATCTGCTTGGCCAAAGCAAACAGTGGCTGATCAAAGGTGATCACTGGTGTCTGTCCAGGATTCATGTGTTCTACAGCATTCTTCACAACGTCCATATGTTATTGTCCCCCATAACATATATGAATCGAGTCAATAAATGCATTTGACTTTTTAGAGATAATCACGCATGTAGATTTCAAGTGGCGGCCAATTTGAAATACAATATGGCAGCAAAATTAATAAAGATATGCAAGCAGCTTGTTACAATTGGGTTCCTTGCCCCCAACCCCCCAAAATCATACATTTAGACTGAACCCAAAGGTTATCGCAAATGTAGATTTTAAAAGGCGGCCATTTTGAAATCCAGCATGGCGGCTCAGTGGTAAAATATACGCAATGCATAATGTTACCATTGGATTCCTTGCCCCCAAAAACATACATTTAGACACCAGAATCAAGTCAATAGCAGCATTAGACCCGCTGATAAACAAAAATGAAGATTTCAAATGGTGGCCATATTGAAATCCAAGATGGCGGCTCAGTGGTAAAAAATATGCAATGCATATTGTTACCATTGGATTCCTTGTCCCCCAAAACATACATTTTGGCACCAGAATCGAGTCAAGAGCAATTTTAGATCCACAGATAAGCGCAAATGTAGATTTTAAATGGCGGCCATTTTGAATTCCAATATGGCGGACATGAAGAGAGAATTCCGAGTGGCTCAATATCTGAAAATGTTCGCCATATGTCAATGTACATTTGTGCCAAATTTGTTGCTTGTATCACAAAATGCACAATAGCTTAGCTATGCTGCCCCACTATAAAGATCGATTTAATTTTTTATTTTTTTTTTTTCATCATTACATTACAACTTTTGGTACTTTTTTGTTTATCCCCAAAAAAGGAATATTTTGTTGGACACGAGAATAACTGGTGCCATGTTTTTGCCTTTAAATATGTTTAAAGGTATGAAAACATTAAAGTTTTCAGTTATAATTGCATAAATTGTCTATATTTCTTTGCTTTATATACTGTCTTGGGGTTACATTTGCATAAATGTTAAAAACCAAATTCTCATAAATGGGGAAAAAATAAAAGCGATTTCATCCGTCTCTGTTTCCTCCCTGGATCTGTTTGATAATTCTGCCACACGATGTTTCTGAAAGCAGTTCTATCAGCATTCTGGGAGCTGATTGGTCCTTACAGCATCATTAGCTGCAATACTTGCTGTTTAATCTCAATATAATACTAGTAGTAATATGTTGCAGAACTACAGTCATATAATTCATGCAACAGCTCAAAAAACAGTTTTATTAACAGTAACCCGAAATCAATATCGTATCGAATCGGATCGAATCAAAGCGTGATAATCGATTCTGAATCTTAAGAATCGGAATCAAATCGATTCTTGATATTTGAATCGATCCCCAGCCCTAGCCAATATTAATTAATTATGTGATGTTGTTTGACACGTGTAGTTACCATCCTACCTGGCACATCTCAGTGATGGTATCATCAAATACCCCGCCAGCATCATCTGCTCCCTCCCCCACCAACTTGACCTTCCAGGCTCGCGATGGCAGCCGCAGCTCCAGAGGATTCAGGCTCACCACTTGCTTTGCGATCTGCACAAAGATGGGCTTGCTCGAACGCCCTCTGGGAGTAAATGGTAGTGGACGTAAGCATTTTGAAGGACACAGGTGATGGATGCAGATATAAAACTATGCCGTTGAAGATACAGTTTAAAAATAAACAAACATGTCAAACTGGCACAAAGTTGTCAAAGAAAGTCCTGCAATTGTAGAAAATTCCTGTTTTCTTTTCTCCCCCAGGAGTTGACTCCTGAAGACATCCATTTCCTATAAACCAGGGGTGTCAAACTCATTTTTCTTGGGGCGCCGGATTTGACCAATTTTTTTCTCGCGGGCCGCACGCTCAAAATAACAAAAACGGTGCGAAAAGTTTTTTTCTAATTCTTTTTTTATACTATTGTTATCTAATCCAATATCAGTTTAGTTAATTTTAAAGGAAATATGCACTTTGTTTACACTCTAATTATGTAAAATATATTTCTTCAGGATCTTTTCTTGATATTTCTAATTTTTTTTCAAATTATCTATAAGATACTTTTAATATCATTTTACAAAGATAAACAGAAACAAGTGTGTTTTTTTATATTTCGCTTTTTTATAGGAAATTTAATTAAAAGCTAAATCTTTCTTATCACATCCGAGAGTGTTTCTTTGTGATTTAGAGATTTTTCCAGTACAATTAAGTGTATTTATTTTAAAAAATTGGCGCAGATATTTACGCCAGTGTGCCGAAAAAGTCAGCAGTTCTCTTAACTGTTTTACTTTGTCACTATCCTCGTATTCAAAACTGAAATTCTCCGAATAAATATCTTCTATCATCTTTTTTAGCAGTGATATTTTTCCTGCGAAAATATATAATAGTAGTCAGTTAATAAAAATAATACGCCGTCTACAAAGAAATAAAATCGGCAAATGCATTCTAGAAAACAAAAAAAATGTTGAAAACTGCTGTCTTTGTGGAATAACGATGGATTTGTAGGAGAAATATATTATCGGATATGCTGCAATTCATGGCAATTATTTATGCGTTCCTTTTTAGTAAATTAACATTTCGGTTTTTTTGCGCTGGAAACTTCTCGCGGGCCGCATGAAAACCTCTCTCGGGCCGCATGCCGCACATTTGACACCCCTGCTATAAACGGACAAACATCATGGTCATCCCTACCGAGTGGATATCCGTTTTACGGTGATCTGTGGCCCATATGTTTTCCCCTGGGTCATTGTCCTGCCAATTGAGCGCACAAGAGGCAGTGTGTTGACTTTGGGGGATAGAAGACCTCTCAGTTCACCCCGGATGATGGCTGTTGTCCCTAAACTGTAGCGTGAAGTGGACGTCTGGAAACAAGGTAGAAAAGAAGAGTAAAATGAGAAACCGGAATGGAGCATTAGATTGAAAAACTGACTTAACAATCAGCAGATGGAAGCACTTATTTGTATTTAAGTGTTTAGATCTGACTAAAGGTACCGGATTTTTTGTGTCCAGATTGAGAAGCCTCCAGGATTTGTACATGAGATCAGAGAAGTGATAGAGCACCCTGAGGCGCATGCTGAGGACATCGGGACTGAAGTCTTTCAGAGTGTTGTACTGGGGAGGAACTGACTGGGGAATGCCTAGCTGGAAAGGTCCGGATCCACCTGCCAATGACATATGGAGTCACAGGTGAGTTCCTTTTAGGGCTGGGCGATATGGAACAAAAGTCATATCTCGATATTTTCTAGGTGAATGGCGATACTCGATATATATCGATATTTTTTCTGTACCATAATTGGGGTTTCCCCCAAAGCATTATAGCATAGCATCTCTGTTAGCTTCATTTTTTTCTGAGGCAAACCCTTAAAAAAACTGTCAGTTTTAATACAAAGCCTCGTGCCAAATGTCACACAGGTACCTTTATTAACAGAGGTCTGCACAATATCAAAATGTATAAAACAAATGAAAAAAAATAAACTGCCTGCATATATAGAATAAAAATGCTTCTTGAATAAAATAAAACACATATCCCTTTCCTGCAAAACAATTACATTAAAATACACAATTAATGCAATTAATACAATGTAGACAGTAACAGGCAGACTTTTCCACTGAGGTTGACAGTTGTCCAAATAACAAAACATTTGTGCAAATCTCAAATAAAACATTCAAGTTAATTTGTCAAAAAATAAGCTATATCAAAATCTTTAAAAAAAAAATTGTAAAAAAAATGTATTTTTTTTTTTTTTTTTTTTTATGAATCGATATAAACGATATTGTCTCGTACCATATCGCGTTTGAAAATATATCGATATATATATTAAAATCTCGATATATCGCTCAGCCCTAGTTCCTTTCATGGATCTCACAACATTTGAGCGCACTGGTACAGTAAGACCAAGTGTGTACCTGCGTTTTTCCTCAAGGTGCAGGGGGTTGTCCAGGCTGAACTGTGGCAGCGGCCAGCAGAGATCTGTTTAACATTTTTAACCTGGAGGGCTGTTATGAGCGCTGGCTCCTTCACTAGATTAGAGTGCCCAAGGCCAAGCTGCAAGAGAGAAACAACATACAACAATGCTGACTTAAGAGTTCCAGTGGTGCATAATGCAAGAAAAATGACGTATTTCCTGAGTGTTTGACGTCCTAGTTGAGCATTCTGGTTACCTGTCCCTCACTGTTGCAGCCCCAGGCGTAAACATCTGCAGTAGAGGACAGAGCGAGAACATGCTCACAACCCACAGCTATGTCCTCGATGAATAACCCTTCCAACGATGGCACCACCTGGGGACAGGACTTATTCTTCAGCATGTTGTCCGGCAGGCCGATCAGGCGCTCTGAAGGATGAGCAGAAGAAAGCAAAGTAGCACAATATCAAAACAATGGTAAAAAGAAAAAAACATATTTTTCCATTTTTCTACTTGAAATGTGTGTAAAGTAGGGGTGTAACGATACACTAATCTCACGATACGATACATGATATTGAGGTCACGATAACGATACGATATTATAGCAGTATTTTTTTAACAACCTTGAATGAGGAACATATGACTAGAAAAAATTGTCTTTTATTTGAAAGACAAAATACAAAACAATGCTGTGTGTTTGCCCTATTGTTACAGTTTGTAATGCTTTATAACTGTTTAAGTTTTAAAGAGAAAGCCAGAAAACCATTTTCCACAAACTGAACTAAAAGTAAATGTCAGGTTTGCATTTATGCATCTTCAGTTTCATACAAATAAAAATATTTAGCCACAAACTGAATAGTTTCTCTCGTGTATGATTTGACTTTTTTCTTTTCCAGAAATGTAACAACTAAAATTAAATAAATAAATAAAAGTAAATAAATACATACAATTTTACATCATAAAAAAGATTGATTCATGCTCACCTTATAAGTGTAAGAGGAGATTTATTTTTGTTAAGAAGTTTATTTTGTTAATTCAGGGTTCATTATTTTATAAATATATTCTTTATATTCTGATGTAAATCAGGGACTATAATGACACTAGTCAGTTTATCTGGAGTTATTAGTATGTTTTAGATTGGGCGGAGTGATACAGCACTAGATGCCGTGTTGAAGTTCTAAAATCCTACACTGTTGAGGGACTTTAAAGTACACTCCAACTCGGAAGAAGTTGTCCCCGTGATATCCTACTCACGACCTGAAAAAGGTTTCATTTAATAAGGTAAGGCTTAACTCTACACCAGACTTAAAAGTTCAGAGCTCAAACCCCCCAAGAGTCCCGTGATCGGGACCGCAAAACGGGACTAGTTTCTTCTGAGCGTAGTAAGATTTTGGTCCGCGGGTCGAGGCGCGGTCGGCACGCGTGGTCAGCTGCGCGTTTCTAGTAAACACAATGGATTAATATTAATATCGCGATACACTGTCACCTCCACGACACGTTTCGTGACGTTTTTGTATCGCGAAATTTCGTGGCACGATATATTGTTACACCCCTAGTGTAAAGTAAGGCATTCAACTGGCTTTCATTTGAAATATCACTGCCAAGCGCTGTGTGGTAGTATTAAAGGTTGGGTAAGCTATTTTATACAGTTTTGTTGGCATGAAAACCTCTTAGCGTTGGCTCTGTAAGCTCCAAACAGGCAGAGGTCGGGACCTCGGCACCCAAACTACAACAAGTATTGCTCCAGCCAATCGCCGACAGGGAGAGCTTGTCCTTGAACACAAGCTGTAAGTAACGGAGGGAGGAGCTAGCTCGCCGTGTTTATTTGATGCGTTGTTTAAATATCAGATATGATGTCATCAAGAATTCACTTATTCTACATTTAAAAAGAAAAATAAAAATATTGTGGCATACAGAAAAGCATGGGAATACAATGTGCACAAATTATTTTCTACATTTTGATGCGTACAAAAACCTAATTTAGTTATCATGACTTATTTCAGATACCGGTATGCAAATTTACAACTGAATAATCAATGTCTCTTAACTTCTTATTTATGAACTTACAGCTGTATGAAATTAAGAGTTAAATCCAGACAGACACTCTAGTCTAGTGTAAACACTATATCAAAACATTATCTCATTTTAGGAAGATTGGCTTATACAAAAATGAAAAGCACTTCATAATGAAATGTACCTTGACCAAACGTGTAAACATGTCCATCACAGGTCAGCGCCACTGAGAACTGAGTGCCACAGCAGACTTTCTTAACTCCCCTGTTGCAAAGCTGCTCCACTTTCTTAAAAAAAAGAAGAAGAAAAAACAATCAAAGACTTGTTTTCATCTCAGCTTTATGTAAAATGACTGACAAAACAAAGCAGCAGTTCTAGTAAAGCGCTGGGTATTAATGATGTTGTCGTCATTACATCTGTCAGTGAAGCACCTAGTGTTGGGCCACAGTGCTATGTGAACAATGGAAGCCTCAATTTGAACTTTAAGGCCCAGCTCTGAGGCCTCACTCTGAGACCCGCCTCCATTTCTTACAGCTGACCGCAGGCTTGAAACAAAGGTTTATTGCTCTTGGGTGAGTAGCGGAGAAGAGAAGTGGAAATGGAGGAGCATGTGAAAGTTGTCTGTCCAGTGAATGGGGAATTTACATTTCCAAAACGCCTCGACGGCACCTTTGATAAAGGAGTAGAGTGATACGTGTTCTTTGTGGAAAGGACTTTGCTTATCACCGAAGCAGCTGAAGTTTAGCTACCACTAGGGATGGGCGGTATGGACTAAAAAATGTATCACGATAATTTCTGGCATTTATCCTGATAACGATAAAAATGACGATTAAAAAAAATACCAATTCAACTCCACCTTTTTAACTATGAATCTATCACCACATTCAGTCTTTGGAGCCCCCAAAACAAGTTTTCTTAGCTTATAAAATCACAAAGTAGAAAAAATACAACTTGATAAATAAAGAAACAGGACAAATAAATAAAAGTTCAATGAAAATAAAATCCAATCAGTGATGACCTCTTCTAATATAAATAAAATGTGCAAATTAACCTGTGGTTGGAACATGCCACAAATTAGATACTATTGCAATTTTTTTTCCTAATAGTCAAACGTTATATCAAAATGTAACAACCATTTCCTTCTGTTTCTGCAGACTCTGCATATAATAGATGATGTTTGCTCCTCGTCACTCTTTTTAAATCCAAACCAGTTCCAGATAACGGAGCTGGAGCCTCGTTTAACAACGAGCTCCTCGCTCTCAGATCCGCCTTCAGCCACGTTTGTTACACAAAAACATCAACGGGAATTTATTGTTTTTACCGCAAGATGACAAATTCTTACCGTGGGGAATGTTTTTGACGGTATATCGTGAACGGTAAAATATCGCCCATTCCTAGCTACCACATAAACGGAAAGCACCTGGTCACGAGCGCAGCCACAGCCAACGTCTGCAGCAACGATGTTAGCTATTTATCGAGCCACAGCAACGCTCTTCGCCAAACTAAACCCGAGGAGATCACCACGCACATGCGCAGGTCTGCGACCGAGAGGCTGGCGAATGTTGTTGCCAAGCAGATGTAAAGGTCTAGGACTGCATCTGTTCAAGTCTGTTAAAAAAGATAAATACATAACTTTATAGAGCCACTTTGTTTTCACTATATATCAATGTTTTGATCTGCCACAATAATGTAATCAATTCAAAGGAAAACACTTCAAGTTGAGGACTTTTCTCTGCAATTAGGTGTGATTAAAAAACAAATTAATTAGATGAATTAATTACGGATCTTAATTAATTAAACGCTCAATTTTTTTATCGCTTGACAGCACTAGTTTAGGCATTGGAATTCATCCCAAGTGTTTTAACACTTGTGTAAATACATTCTGATTCATTTGAATGAGAGAAGTTGTTTATTTTATACATATTTGTCACAGCTACTGGTGGCAAAGGTCTGTGCTCGGACTCCTTTCTTCCCGGTTATTCTGTAACGCCACGCCTGGAAACAGGCTGGCACGTATGGAATAACAGTTACCTTGAGACTGATTTTGGTGTTTAGTTATTATTTTCCTGATAAAGACAGGTGGTGCCCCGTTTTGATTGCTTCATTTTGATAATTCATATTGATAAAGTCATCTTCTTTATTAATTATGAATAACTGCCGTAAGACAATTATTAATAATTCTCTAATAATTGAACCAGTACCCCTTTGTGGCACAACACCAGATACAGAATAACATTATAACATTTACTAATTGTATTTTAATTTTGGCGATTTCCTGAATGAGAATCATCTTCACATACCTGAGGGTAGTATTTTGCCATGGAGGAGCCTGTTCCCAATTTGCCATAATCCCCATCTCCAAATGCCCAGACAACCATACCATCCAGAGAAACCACCAGGGTATGGTTGAGGCCACATGACACCTGAGAACATTTTAAGGAAGATTAGATTTTTAATCCTTCTTCTTGTGGAGAATATGTTGTCTGAATTTAAAACCAAAGATGTTCTCCTCTTACTTGACCGACATGATATCCCTCCAGTGCAGCCACCCTTTCAGGTAGCATCTTGTTGGATGTTGACCTCAGACCCAGACGCCCAGATTCACCACTGCCAAAGGTGAAAAGCTTCCCATCTGCTGTAACCACAGCGGAGTGCCGGAAGCCACAAGAGAGCTGAGGAGACGAGGCAAAACATTTTCAAAACCGTGTTGAATTAAAGTGTCTATGTCTAACAAAAAATAAACTTGATGGGAGAAAAACAAAGCATTGGAAGCTTTATTTTCTAACCACTTGAAGCACTTATAAATATGCCATATGTATAAATAGATGTATTACTGGAAACTAGAGCATGAATTATCGTGATAATAACATAGCAATGGAAATGCATATCAAGAAAAACTTGCCTACAATAACAGACAAATTAAAGCTGCAAGCAGCGATTAACGGGCCCTCGCGCGTGCAATTTTAACCCATAAAGATCAAGGACTCAAAACTAAGTCCGATGACACCACCCATGACTCTTTATGTCAAACCATTCAAAAAATATGGCAGAAAATAGGAACTATAAAATTTTGACCACTCAGAAGAAGGGGCGGGGCTAATTTGCACCAATTAAGGTGAAGGAGTCAAAACCGAGTCCGATGACACCACCCACTACTATGTACAGTGTTAGGAGTCCTCCTCCTCTGGCTGGGAGAGCCAGCAGCACAGGTGCTGCTGATCAGCCATCTACCTCAGCTGCCACTAATCACCAGCCCAGGCTTAAAAGAAGACCTGGACCTTCACTCAGTGCTTGATTGTACTGAACCCATGCGGTAACTAAATCAGGCCCTTCGAGAAACTTTCTCTAGCTTTTTTCAGCCCTCGAGTTTGAACCTTTGTGTCGTGCTTACATTAATCCCTCTTTGTTTTTTGTCCCAAGGCTTTTTTTGTTCCTGTGTCTACGTTGCCTTCCTGGACCCCTCCTCGACGCCTCTGTTCCCCTCGCAGCCATTCTCGTGGATCTCCGTGACCCCCCCCCAGCTGCCAACTCACGACTGACCCTGGTCTCCTGGACCCCCAACCATCGCTCCCCCGTTTCCTCTGCCTTCCCCTCCGGATCAACCCCTGAGTCAGTTTTTTCCCCTTCACCTTAATAAACAGCCATCTGGCTCTTTATTTCAATTGTTTGGTCTCCTGCCTGTTTGTGGTTGGCTACTCGGGTTCACCTCAGGTTTTGGGGTTGGACCCTACAGAACAATCAAGCCAAATATGAACCCTAGCCAACCCAGACAGGCGGGTGCCCCACCCGCCACTATGCCCAAGCTCCCTGACCCCGAGACCCTCCAAATCAGAGTCCGCGAGCATGATGCCCAGCTAGCAGGCCTTAACAACCAGCTCACCCAGGCCTTCACCCTGGTCACAGGGGAGGTTTCAACTCTCCAGACCACCTCCCAGACCAACGCTGCTGCCCTGGTGACCATTGGCGCTCAGCTCGCTTCCCTGACCGAGGTCGTCTCCCGGCTTAGCGGCCCTTCTGCAGCCCCTCAGCCCAGCCCCTTGGTCTCATCTGTTCATAACCCTCCTGAACCTAGCACAGAGCCCAAACTCCCATGTCCCAAGAGTTATTCTGGAAATTTTGCCCAGTGCAAGGGGTTTCTCGGTCAGTGCCAACTCCTGTTTACCCACCAGCCCTCACGTTATGGGTCCGACGAGGCCCGGATCGCCCTGATCATATCCCTCCTCTCGGACAAAGCCCTCAGCTGGGCCATTGCAGCCGTTGGCCAGGATGGGTCCCTCTCCAAGGACTATGAGAGATTCCTTGCAGAGTTCAGACTGGTGTTTGATCACCCGGCGGACGGGGCGGACGCGGCCAGCCGGCTACACACCCTCCAGCAGGGGACTCGCTCTGTCGCCGACTACACCCTGGACTTTCGGGTGATTGCCGCAGACAGTGGGTGGGGTGACCTGGCTCTCCGGAGCGCGTACCGGAGAGGTCTGAGTGACGCAATAAAGGATCTGATCGTCGGAAGAGACCCACCCACTACCCTCAACGCTCTGGTCACCCTTGCTCTGCAGATGGATGCACGCCTGAGAGAGAGGCGCCAGGAACATGCTCAACGCTCAGGGGCTACACCCAGAGCATACACAGCCTGTTCCCCTATTAACCCCGATGGTGGTGGAAGTTACCCATCGGGCCCCACATTCCCTCTCTCACCTAAACCATCATCCGGAGGAGCCTCTGATGAACCCCTGAAGGTGGCCAGGTCACGCCTCCGGCCTGAGGAACGAGAAGAGCGTATGCGGGGTCGACTCTGTCTCTATTGTGGGAAGAAGGGGCACTTCATCAGAGCCTGCCCTGCCTGCCCAAAAATACCTGGCTCACTAGCTAAGGGGATCCTGGTGAGCAAGACCACACTACCCCAACCCAAGAACCATCTTTTCCCTGCCACTCTTTCTTGGGGCACTGAGTCACTCTCGGTTAGCGCACTGGTGGATTCAGGGGCGGACGAGTGTTTGATAGACATCTCCTTAGCCCGTCAAGCTGGTATCCCACTCGTTCCCCTTGACTCCACCTGCACCGTCCAAGCCTTAGATGGCCACTCTCTAGGTAAGGTTACGCACTGCACTGCTCCTCTCACATTGACGCTTTCTGGGAATCACGTGGAGACTGCACGTTTTTTGGTGTTACACGCTCCCACTGCTCCCCTGGTGTTAGGTAGGCCCTGGTTGGAGAGACATGATCCCCACATCTCGTGGTCAGCTGGACGGATTTTGGGCTGGAGCGTTGCTTGCCACGCCAACTGCCTTCGCTCTGCTCGCTCTCCGTCCAGTAGCCCTCGGCGATCGGTCTCTCCTCCAGACCTTTCTGGTGTCCCCTCTGTCTATCACGATCTAGCTTCCGTGTTTAGTAAACATCAGGCCCTTTCACTCCCCCCTCACCGCCCTTATGATTGCTCCATAGATCTCCTTCCTGGGGCAGCTCTTCCGGTGGGTCGGCTGTATAACCTCTCTGTCCCTGAGAAGGAGACTATGCGCAATTATATCACCGAGTCCCTCGCCTCAGGCATCATAAGGCCATCGTCCTCCGCGGTAGGCGCAGGCTTCTTCTTTGTGGCGAAGAAGGATGGCAGCCTGAGGCCCTGCATAGATTATCGGCAGTTAAACACCATCACAGTTAAGAACAGGTATCCACTCCCCCTCTTGAGTTCCATGTTTGAACCCCTGACCCACGCCTCTGTTTTCACAAAGTTGGACCTCCGCAACGCCTACCACCTAGTGCGCATTCGGGAAGGAGACGAGTGGAAGACGGCTTTCAATACCCACCTGGGCCACTTCGAATATCTCGTCATGCCTTTCGGCCTGACGAATGCCCCAGCTGTCTTCCAGGCTTTGGTGAACGACATCCTCCGGGATATGTTGAACATTTTCGTGGTGGTCTACCTGGATGACATCCTGGTGTTCTCCAGGACTGAGGAGGAGCACCAACAACATGTCCGTCTCGTCCTCCAAAGGCTGTTGGAGAATCGCCTGTTTGTTAAGGCTGAGAAATGTGTGTTCCACTCCGCCTCAGTGGAATTTCTGGGCCATGTTGTGGAGAAGGGTCATGTTTGTGCTGACCCCAAGAAGGTCCGGGCAGTGGAGGACTGGCCTACCCCTACTGACAAGACCCAACTCCGGCGCTTCTTGGGGTTTGCCAATTTTTATAGACGGTTTGTCCCAGGGTTCAGTCGGGTCGCTGCCCCTCTCACTGCGCTCACCTCCACCCTTCGTCCTTTTTGCTGGACCCCTGAGGCAGAGTCAGCGTTTAGGACACTGAAGGGCCTATTTACTAAGGCGCCTGTGCTCTCCCATCCTGACCCTTCACGCCAGTTCATTGTGGAGGTGGATGCGTCGGACACAGGGATTGGAGCCGTTCTCTCCCAGCGGTCGGAGGAGGATCAGAAGATCCACCCATGCGCATACCTCTCCCGGCGATTCTCCCCAGCAGAGAGGAACTATGACGTGGGTAATCGGGAGCTTCTAGCAGTTCATGCTGCACTGGAGGAATGGCGGCATTGGCTGGAGGGGGCAAAGGAACCTTTTATTGTATGGTCTGACCACAAGAACCTAACCTACGTGAGGACCGCCAAGAGACTTAACCCCCGACAAGCTCGCTGGGCGCTCTTCTTCAGTCGTTTCAATTTCACCCTCACCTTTCGCCCAGGCTCCAAGAATGTGAGGGCTGACGCCCTCTCCCGCCTGGAATCTGAGGAATCCACCAAGGCCCTTGCTACCCCGGACACCATTCTCCCCCCAGCCTGGGTTGTGGGTGCCGTCACCTGGGGAATCGAGACGGTGGTAAGAACGGCACAACGCACCCAACCTGACCCTGGCAATGGACCCCCTAATCGCCTGTTTGTACCGAATGCTGTCCGGCCCCAAGTACTTCAGTGGGGTCATGCCAGTCGGTTCGTCTGCCACCCCGGTGCTCGTCGCACGGCGGCTTTTATCCGCAGGCGCTTCTGGTGGCCTTCCCTTGAGGCTGACACAAGGGAGTTTGTAGCTGCCTGCGATGTCTGCTCCCGCAGTAAGGCCTCTCATCAGCCCCCAGCAGGTCTCCTACGCCCCCTCCCAGTCCCCAGTCGGCCATGGTCTCATGTGGGGGTGGATTTTGTGACTGGGCTCCCCTCATCCCAAGGTAACAATACCATCCTCACCATTGTTGACCGGTTCAGTAAAGCTGTTCACCTTGTTGCCCTGCCCAAACTCCCCACAGCTGCTGAGACCGCAGAACTCCTGGTGACCCACGTCGTACGCCTCCACGGGATTCCCCAGGATATTGTCTCGGACCGTGGCCCCCAGTTCACTGCTAAGGTGTGGCGGACTTTCTGCAGGGGAATTGGGGCCACAGCCAGCCTTTCTTCGGGATACCACCCACAGACCAATGGGCAGACGGAGCGAGCTAACCAGGTTGTGGAAGCGGCCCTACGTTGCGCTACCACCAGCAACCCCGCTTCCTGGAGCAAGTATCTGCCTTGGGTGGAGTATGCCATCAACACCCTGGAAAGTTCTGCTACAGGGCTGTCTCCCTTTGAATGCTCCTTGGGTTACCAACCCCCGTTGTTCCCAAGCCAGGAGCTAGAGGTGGCGGTCCCTTCCACCCAAGCTCATCTCCATCGTTGCCAGCGCATCTGGAGGACTGCACGGAGGGCCATGCTACGGGCTAACGAGCGGTCTCGGCGGACTGCCGATCGACGGAGGAGGCCAGCACCAGACTACAGGCCGGGTCAACAGGTGTACTTGTTGTCCCAGGACTTGCCACTTCCTGCCACCTCCCGGAAGATGGGACCCCGCTATGTTGGCCCATATACCATTGACCGCATCATCAACCCCATGACGGTACGCCTCCACCTTCCAGCTTCACTCAAGGTTCACCCCGTGTTTCATGTGTCACGTCTCAAACCCGTAGTCTCCAGCGTTCTCTCTGCCCCAGTTCCCCTTCCCCCCCCACCACGGGTCCTGGAAGGGGGTGACCTGGTCTGGGATGTTAAGGAGCTCCTTGCTGTCCGTCGTCGGGGCCGGGGCTATCAATACCTGGTGGACTGGGTAGGGTACGGCCCCGAGCACCGCACCTGGGTCCCTCGCTCATACCTGGCGGACCCCGCCCTCCTGAAGGACTTCTATCGAGCCCACCCGGATGCCATCGGACGGTCGCCCGGTGTCTCCCGTAGGAGGGGGGGTCCTGTTAGGAGTCCTCCTCCTCTGGCTGGGAGAGCCAGCAGCACAGGTGCTGCTGATCAGCCATCTACCTCAGCTGCCACTAATCACCAGCCCAGGCTTAAAAGAAGACCTGGACCTTCACTCAGTGCTTGATTGTACTGAACCCATGCGGTAACTAAATCAGGCCCTTCGAGAAACTTTCTCTAGCTTTTTTCAGCCCTCGAGTTTGAACCTTTGTGTCGTGCTTACATTAATCCCTCTTTGTTTTTTGTCCCAAGGCTTTTTTTGTTCCTGTGTCTACGTTGCCTTCCTGGACCCCTCCTCGACGCCTCTGTTCCCCTCGCAGCCATTCTCGTGGATCTCCGTGACCCCCCCCCAGCTGCCAACTCACGACTGACCCTGGTCTCCTGGACCCCCAACCATCGCTCCCCCGTTTCCTCTGCCTTCCCCTCCGGATCAACCCCTGAGTCAGTTTTTTCCCCTTCACCTTAATAAACAGCCATCTGGCTCTTTATTTCAATTGTTTGGTCTCCTGCCTGTTTGTGGTTGGCTACTCGGGTTCACCTCAGGTTTTGGGGTTGGACCCTACATACAGTATGTCATACCATTCAAAAGCAGAAAATAGGGACTATCAAATATTGACCAATCAGATAAAGGGGCGGGGCTAATTCAGGCCAATTAAGGTCAAGTACTCAAAACAGAGTCCGATGACACCACCCATGAGTCTTTATGTCAAACCATTCAAAAGTTATGGAAGAAAGTAGGAACTATCAAATATGGACCAATCAGATGAAGGGGGGGGCGCGCTTTTTGGCGTCTATCGTCGCCACGGTAACGCTTTTGACTGAGAAAAGTAATGCGCATCGTCGCAGGATCGAGACGCACATTTTGATGAATAACACACCTGGGTGCACGATTAATTCAAAATGGCCGACTTCCTGTTCGGTTTCGGCCATGGCGCCAAGAGACTTTTCTTTAAGTTTCGACATGATACAGGTGTGTACCGATTTTCGTGCATGTACGTCAAACTGTATTGTGGGGCTTGATGAAGTTTTCTAGGGCGCGCTGTTGAGCCATTAGGCCACGCCCATTAATGCAAACCATTAAATATCAAATTTTTCCTGCCTGCGTGCAAAATTTGGTGACTTTTGGGGCACGTTTAAGGGGGCAAAAAGGCCCTCATTTCATCGGAAAAATAAAAACAACGAGAACGAGAACAACTCCTACGGATACAACAGGGCCTTTGCACTGTAAGTGCTCGGGCCCTAAATATTTACACATTTGTGAAAGGAAGTGAATGATCCCAAATGTGACTCTGAATAAGAACAATAAGAGAAATCTCCTGCAGCCACTTACAACACAAAAAGACAAATGTGTCATTGCTGTGGACCAAATAGACAGGGCTGCACATAAGTGGGCCGCCAGAGCGCATGCGCCGTCAAAATCCTCAGTGCGCTGTCAATCTTGTGCTGCAAAGCGCTTTTGCGTACCAACAGCTGGGGCTCATATTATTGGTTGTGGCCAGACCAGAATACTGATATTAAAAAATCTATTGGGAGAGCTTTTCCCCAGAACTGCCACTCAAAGTTGGCACTGACCAATCACAGCGCGTCCTTACTCCCCCTCCATGCTCGTTGCGGCGGTGGGTTGGGCAGGAAGAGAGGTAAGGATCAGCTTTACTGAACAAACCCTGACACGTCTTGTCAAAATGTCCAAGAAGCAAGCGCCATTAAGTAATTATTTTGGCGTTCCACCACCACCAACTACAAAGAGACGCCAAACTGAACCACTACCCGAATCAAACAGAAAACGTGTGTTTGCCGAGAAGTGGCTGCATGATGTTACGCGGCGATGCGCACCATACGTTCGCGCTCCCGCGTATCCTACCCCGTAAGCTCTACGTTGGTGCAACGCGGAACCATAAATCAGCCAGTGTCCGTCACTGCGTGCAGCAGTTACCTGCGCCAGCAAGACGCTGCTCTCTGATTATGGCTCACAGTTTATGAAAACCCCAAATAAAAAATAAATTACAGAATATTTTATGAAATCAATAAACAATTCCATCATCAAAATTATAACAAATAAAGGTTCAATATATCTTGCTTTGCATGTAATAAGACTAGGTAATATATTAGTTTAACCTTTTAAGTTGAATTATTGAAATAGATTAACTTTTACACCATATTCTAGTTGAATTATTGAAATAAGTTAACTTTTACACCATATTCTAGTTGAATTATTGAAATAAGTTAACTTTTACACCGTATTCTAGTTGAATTATTGAAATAAATTAACTTTTACACCATATTCTAGTTGACTATTAAAATAAGTTAACTTTTACACCAAATTCTAGTTGAATTATTGAAATAAGTTAACTTTTACACCATATTCTTCACCTGAAGCAATATTCTACACCTTGTCTGATGTGGACATACAGAGCATAGGAGGCTATTTTAGCTGCTATATGGTTGGCTGTCTGTACAGTCATGCAAGTTCAATGCTATTAAAGAACACGTTTTTTCATATAAAATAAACACATTTTTATGCAGTTTAGAAGTTTTGGGGCTTTTTTTTGGCTCCTGCGCTGCTGAAATCGGGGCGTCCTTTATTTCTATGTGCAAAATATGCCATGAGCATCCCAATCTGGGATATATATATATACTGACTCTACAGACTAACACGTACCATAATTTGTTAATTCATCTTTATACGTGAATAAATATCGTTTTGCCCATAACTTATTCCTGCATTCCTCTTTTATCGATCCGGCGAGACGGGTCACTGCGTTTTGGGAGCCCCAAGTCACATATCCAGGGGCTCCTCTGAGCACCAGACCAAAATAATTATGTGCAGCCCTGCAAATAGAGCTCCTTCAGTGAGATTAACAGATTCAAACAGGTGCAATACATTTTTCTTAGCTCTTTCAACATCACACCATGTAAAAACCATAGGTTATGTCTGTAAGCCTGGCTCATGAGCGACTGTAATGTGAGACATAAAACAAATGCTAGAAGCTCAGAGTGGTCATGTGATCTCTACCTGAACAACTTCTTCCCCTTGTAAGGCCTCGACCTGCTTGGGTCTCCTTTGTCTTTCACTGTTGCCATGGCCAAGTTTTCCAAAATCTCCATCTCCCCAACTGAATACCTCTCCAGTTTCAGTCAGGGCCATTGAATGTCCATCTGAACCGCAGGATGTCGCCAGCTGTGTCACTACATACCCTGCCCAGAGATTTAAAAGGCTGTTAATCTCAATTTGAAAAAATAAAAAAAGGATGAAGTTAAAATTAAGTTTACATACACTGTGTTGCTTCTTCATGATGAGCACACATCACTACATCAGTTTAGCCCTGATAGCCCTGACATTAACCTTCAAATCCAAACTCAAAACTCACCTTTTCAAACTGGCATACTCCCTCTGAATGTACACTGTCTCCGTGGCTATAATCAGTACTCGAGTTGTAAAAAAAACATCAGGGGGGATGGTGGATTTTATCATATGGGGACAGATAATTTGTGCTGATTACAAATAATATAATATATTACAAATAATAGCACTGACCAAAACACCTGCAGAAATACTGCAGGAATGACATAGCAGCAGTTAAATGCAGCCTTCTGTGAGCTTTAAATATCCACTGGGCTTACATCAAATACATCAAAACACAACAATAAAAAACAGTTTTCTGAACTTATCAATATGACTCTGTCCTTCACAGGATAAGTAAAATGGATCACTGCAAAAACTCAAAATCCTAACAAGAATATTTGTCTTATTTCTAGTTTAAATGTCTCATTTTAGTAAAAAAAATCTCATTACACTTAAAACAAGACTCATCACTGGAAAAAACAACAATTTTCACCTGTTTCAAGTAGATTTTCACTTGAAATAAGTAGAAAAATCTGCCAGTGGAACAAGATTTTTTTTGCTTGTAATGAGAAGATAAATCTTGTCCCATTGGCAGATTTTCCTACTTATTTCAAGTGAAAATGTATTTGTAACAGGTGAAAATTGTCAAATAAGTTATTTTTCTGGTGTTATTTTTCTGGTGATGACTCTAAATGTTGAAATAGCAGTAAAACCACATTCATTGATGAAATGACATAAGGGATGGAAAGGAGGGATGGCAGTTTTATTTTTATTTCAGGGGGGATGCCATCCCCCCTCAACTCGAGTACTGGCTATAATATCGGTTAATGTTGTGTGGATTAATATTGCTTGTTGTCATTTTATGCTTGTTTGTTATGCTTATGCTGTATGTTATGCTTATGCTTATATGTTATGCTTTTATTCTTGTAAGGTGACCTTGGGTGACTTGAAAAGCGCCACCAAATAAAATGCATTATTATTATTATTATTATTATTATTATTATTATTATTATTATTATTATTATTATGGCGTACATTTAGATTTTACCTTGAAATGCAGAGATAATAGTTGGGACATAGAGATCATCAGAATTTCCTTGACCCAGTCTTCCATACTGTCCTTCCCCAATAGCCAGAACAGTCCCATTAGACTGGAGCAGAAATGTACAATTCTGACCACATACAACCTGAAATAGACAAAAACGTGTGGCACATAGTGGCAATCACAAAGAGAACTGTGGCAATTTACAGGAAATCAATCTCTTCAGTGGCAATCCCGGACAAATGATTTGTCCTGAATGAAAAGGTGGTGACCTGTTGTGTCTGTGACAGAGAAGCTGCCAGTGTTGGCATCATGAGGTTTGTGTCCATCCCTGCCAACTGTCCGTAACGTCCATTCCCCCACAGATAGACCTCGCTCTTGCCTCCTTGTTGCCAGTCCTAAGACATACAGCACATTGTCATTAAAGCTGATTCTGATTCAGTTGAAATTAAAGTCTATTTAATATTCAAAGATGACTGTGTTTGCTGAGTTGTTTTCTTTTATTTTGTATGACTTTACTACCTCAGGTCTGCTGGTGGCCCATGACATCAGCTGTTCATCCATCCTGAAACTCCATTTAATGTTGTCCTGGAAGACAAGTTTCAGCTTGATAACACTGAAGAAACTTCTGCATTAGGGCTGGGCGATATGGACCAAAAGTCATATCTCGATATTTTCTAGCTGAATGGCGATACTCGATATATATCTCGATATTTTTTCTGTGCCATAATTGGGGTTTCCCCCAAAGCATTATAGCATAGCATCTCTGTTAGCTTCATTTTTTCTGAGGCAAACCCTTGAAAAAACTGTCAGTTTTAATACAAAGCCTCGTGCCAAATGTCACACAGGTACCTTTATTAACAGAGGTCTGCACAATATCAAAATGTATAAAACAAATGAAATAAAAATAAACTGCCTGCATATATAGAATAAAAAAGCTTCTTGAATAAAATAAAACAAATATCCCTTTCCTGCATAACAATTAAATTAAAATACACTGTGCAATTAATACAATGTAGACAGTAACAGGCAGACTTTTCCACTGAGGTTGACAGCAAATAACAAAACATTTGTGCAAATCTCAAATAAAACATTCAAGTCAATTTGTCACAAAATAATCTATATCAAAATCATTAAAAAAAAATATATATATATATATTATAAAAAATTTTTTAAAAACGATATAAACGATATTGTCTCGTACCATATCGCGTTTGAAAATATATCGATATATATTAAAATCTCGATATATCGCCCAGCCCTATTCTGCATCCTTCAATCAGTTCAGATACCTGCAGTTTCATTTCATTCACTCACCAGTGCCTTGACAACGTTAGAATCGTGCATCTCCTGAAACTCAGAATCTACGAAGGATTCAGGGAAAGCAGTACCGCTGGCAATAGCCTCAGCACT
Source organism: Cololabis saira (assembly GCF_033807715.1). Classification (NCBI taxonomy): domain Eukaryota; kingdom Metazoa; phylum Chordata; class Actinopteri; order Beloniformes; family Belonidae; genus Cololabis; species Cololabis saira. The sequence goes on along the minus strand of NC_084597.1, from coordinate 10,915,574 downwards.
GCGGACAGTGGTGGCGTAGGTGAGCAGCCAACTCCACTCTGACAGGCAGGAATGAGCTTTGGGACAAGTGTGGTGTGGTGGCCTTGGGTAGGAGCACAGATGTCTTTCTAAGGACAAACCAACTGCTAAAGAGGCCAGACTCTGCAGGAAGGTACTGTGAACAAGCTGGTCGCCGGCTGCAACATGGCTCTGCATGGACACAACATGTTTAAAAATATCTCTTAGCTGAAGCTTAAAAAGCAACTTCAAAACATAGTTTGAGTAGTTTTTTTAGTACTGACCCGCTCATAGCTGTACTGCTCCTGCAACAACAAGGGCAGCCTTTCCAGTAAGACAGCCAGACAAGGGGCCCGATTCAGTCCCAAGATGTTTTGGCTTCTAAGCACCATACGACAGGAAGCCAACACGTGGTTTTGACTGATCCAGTCAGCAGTGCAGCAAATCATCAAAACATCCTGAAAATGACAGCTAATTTAGTGACAAATTTGACACGAGAGAAAAGAATTGTCATAAAAATGTATACAAGTGTATATATAAAAAAAAATATATATATATAAAAAAAAAATATATATATATATATATATATATATACACACACACGCACAGTACAGACAGAAAGTTATATATATATATATATATATATATATATATATATATATATATATATATATATATATATATATATATATATATATATATATATATACACATAAAATTACCCAAATTACCTTTGACCTCCCAAAACAGGCAGCTACACCTAAGTTTGGTATCCAGGTAGTGCTGACAACTGAACCCACTCCTGTAACAGTCTGCAGCAATGAACCATCCTATGAAAGGCAGATAGAAAAAAACAAAAAACATTTGCGTTACAGTAGAAATGCCTTGACTATGACATACAGGGTGCTTGCTCTTTTTCCAAATTAAAATTCCAGACTTTTCCCAGACTGTTTTAAAACTGATATTTTTTTTCCCAAGACCTTAACTTTATGTACTTGTATACTTGTGTGCCTACTGCCTACTTCATTGGTCGAGATTGTACCAATTGTGTTTATTAGAAATGTTTGTTAGAATTTTTTATAGGCTAGTATTCAATGAACGAATGCATTATTCACAGTAAATTATGTTTTTACTGATGAAAACGTTTCAAAATATGAAAATCACAAGTACATGAATTTCACATCAAACAAGTGTCACAAAGACTATCTATAAAAAACACATGAATGGATGGATGAATGTAGGTAGAATTCAGTCTCTTCACTCGCATCTTATTTTTTCTGTCCTTGACATGAATGATCTTATCTTTGTTATCTCATTTTAACTTCTGAACAAGCTGTATCACACATAAAAGTGCATATTTGACCTAGCTCACTTGGTAAGAACAAAAATAAACTATTTATAGTTTATAGTTAAATAAACTTTAAGTTTTATAGCCTACCTTTCTATTTCTTATTCCACAATGCCTTTGAGCATACCGTAAAATTCTACCATACATTTTTTCCCCATACTTTATTAAGACTTTCACACAAAATTCAAGACTTTTCAAGGTCTGGAAAACAGTGTTTCAAAATTCCATACTTATTAAGACTTTCAAAACTTGCTCAAGCACCCTGAAATAATGTTAATCCTTTAAATTAAGACAGAGTGAGCTTTGCTGTTACGCGAGATCATGATATGATGGCAGCATCGGGAAATCTTCTTTTGCTCACCTGTAGGGACCAGATGTTGAGCAGTCCACCTATCCCTCCAGAAACCAGTGCCAGGCCACTGGGGCAAAACGAAAGGGACCTCACTGCTGTAATGTGGCCATGAAGCACAAACACACACTTTGCACCATCCTGTCGTAAAATAGAAAGGAAGAACATGGATTCATGCGTTTGCCATAATCGGTCTAGGAAATCATATGATTATTAAAAAGAGCTGAATTAAGGCAACATTTGAAGACTTTTGTGCACAGAAGACCCAAACTAACCTCAAACTGAGTGTATTCTCCCTGTCTTTGGGAGCTGTTGAGTATGTTTGGCAAAGATACAATAGTGCCCCCCTGTGGCAGAGTCCAGACATGCACTGAGCCGTTCTGACAACCTCTGCAAAAAAAAAAGTTAAATTAAGAATATATGACAACATGTGAAGATAGAAGCATTATTATGATTTTTGTAGAGAGTATATACTTTTGAAATACTATATTCAGCTAGAAAAAGAAAAAGGTTTCATGTCATTTCTTGCAAAGAACCTGACTATTCAGAGAAAGGATGAGACTTTGTTAAACTCACGCAGCCATCATGAGCCTGGGATCAGGTGCTCTTCCAGCGAGTGGGCACCATTCTGCCACATTTACAGTGCTGGTGTGGAAGAGAGAGTGCAGAGTCACCCAGATGCCTCTAGAGCGTCCCAAGATCTTCACCACCTCTGACCTCCCCAAACACAGCAGCAAGTGTCCGGTCGGGTCCCATTTCAGGGAACTCACACCGTCCTATCGAGTGAAAGAAAGGATAGTAGAGTAGTTGGCATAAAAAGAGGGAAACTGTAGTATTGAGGTGTAAAGGTTGAATAAAATTTGATAATTTTTCTTCTGTGCACTTCAGACTTGTCCACTTATAGACTTAACTGAGTAGTATGTTCTTGTAGCATTTAGTATTTGTGTTTTATTAGTATAGTGGACAGTACTCGAGTTGTAATAAAAAATCAGGGGGGATGGTGGATTTTATCATATGGGGACCGAAAATTTGTCCTGATTACAAATAATATAATATATTACAAATAATAGCACTGACCAAAACACCTGCAGAAATCCTGCAGGAATGACATAGCAGCAGTTAAATGCAGCCTTCTGTAAGCTTTAAATATCCACTGGGCTTACATCAAATACATCAAAACACAACAATAAAAAACACTTTTCTGAACTTATCAATATGACTATGTCCTTCACAGGATAAGTAAAATGGATCACTGCAAAAACTCAAAATCTTAACAAGAATATTTGTCTTATTTCTAGTTAAAATGTCTCATTTTAGTAAAAGAATCTCATTACACTTAAAACAAGACTCATCACTGGAAAAAAACAACAATTTTCACCTGTTTCAAGTAGATTTTCACTTAAAATAAGTAGAAAAATCTGCATGTGGAACAAGATTTTATTGCTTGTAATGAGAAGATAAATCTTGTCCCACTGGCAGATTTTTGTACTTATTTCAAGTGAAAATGTACTTGAAACAGGTGAAAATTGTCAAATAAATAATAATAAAATAATAAATCTGGTATTATTTTTCTGGTGATGACTCTAAATGTTGAAATAGCAGTAATACCACATTCATTGATGAAATGACATAAGGGATGGAAAGGGGGTATTATTTTGACCATTTTTATTTCAGGGGGGATGCCATCCCCCCTCATCCCCCCTCAACTCGAGTACTGATAGTGGAGTAATAGGGTTATTAGTACACTTTCTGATGACACCTCTATAAGTGAGCCGCATGCAAGAAAATGAATGGGGTATAATTGAACACATCAACTCAAGTCTTTATAAAATCTGAGTTCAACACGTGTGTCAGAGTGAAAACAGCCATGAGGTCAGGAGAACTGTCTGCGCATTAGCAAGACAGGACTGGGTTCATAAAATCTTTAAGCGCCCTTTACACCGTGGTGCAAGGATTTGCCTGTCGGGATTAAATGATGAACTTCCAGCTGACTTCAGTGACAGAGATATTTTACATATTCTGTAGCACTGTGCTTGAAAATTCATTCTGGTTATGTGGATCTCTGATAAGGCTCCCACTTTATCTCAATGGCTGCAAACTATGACAAATGTCAACCCGTTTGAAGCATTCTCCACTGCCCTGAGGGACAAACCCTTTTCATTCTATCAGATTTGGGACCCTTTCTTTGACTATCTGGATGCCGCCACATCTCAAAGGATAAAGTCTGGACTTATAGAACTGGCTTGGAATAAGAATCGAAGTGTAAAAATTTGCATGAAGATCCTCCACTGTATGTCTACTTGTACTCATGAGCTCTGTATTGTTTATGCTGTTTTGCCATGAAAAATAATGAAAATACATATAAAAAAAAGACAGGACTGGGAACTCCTTTACACAAGACAGACAAATAAATTTGGCTTAGTTACAAATTAATCAAAAAGAAATGGAACTAATTATTTGTTAAAGAGTAAAATGATCAACTTGATTAATTCATCTCTCCTTGTGCATTTAGCTAGAACTTAACATTCACTTTTTCATAACATTTTATTAGAGATTAATCATTAAGTAATGGCAAATAAGGGGTTAGTCATTCATATGTTCAGAATTATTTCCCACATTATGAAGCAAAATCCCAGGACTGTGACAAAGAACAGAGCAAGATAATGACACAAAATGAAAGAGTATCTAAGGTGCTCCAGGACAAGTGACTCCATAAAAGTAAAATGCTAAGATAGTATTGTGAGGGAGCGGGAAATCATCCCCCTCACTAAGGTGATCAACACACTCTTAAACACATTACATGTGTTTAGTTGGACAAACTGTTTAACATAGGAAGTTCTTTTTTGTTGTTGTTTTTTGTATTTTTATTTTGGTGACCCTACTAACCACTGTCTCTTTGAGGTCGACTTCAGGGTGGGCGTGTTCTCATGGGTGCATACATGAGCATGCAGCCACAGAACTCCAATTGATGGGATCTATGGAGCCAAATCAGGGCCAAAAGTTTTGCTAATTTGAAAATAAAATTTGAACCTGAATTTTTTTTTTTACAGTTTCAGTTTTATTTTTTTCAGTATCAGATCTTTTTTTCAGTTTCAAATCTTTTTATTTCAGTTTCAAATCTTTTTTTCAGTTTCAAATCTTTTTTTTTCAGTTTCACGTCTTTTTTTTTCAGTTTCACTTCTTTTTTTTTTCAGTTACAAATTTTTTTTTCAGGTTCAGACTTTTGGCCCGGATCTGGCGTGGGGGGCGTGGCATCAACTGAGAGGGGCGTGGCACCATGAGTGACAGCAGAACAGAGAAGGTTGGGGACGTTCCTCAGTCATGTTACCTTCAGGAAACGTAGGTTGCAGAAGTTATCAGTAGAAGTATGAATCAACACTGTATATACACTATATTCACGTGATTGGCAGTGGAAAAAACTGATATTAGTGACACATTTCTGTTTGAAAGGCTGTTTTAGACCGTACTTGGCACCAATCGCAGTATAAAAGCAATAAACTATGCCAGACTGTACAGTTCAACAGCCACACTTTAAAGTTTGACATTTCCCACTTCTACATACGTACGGTAAGTACGGTCTAAAACAGCTTTTTAAACAGAAATGTGTCACTAGTATCCGTTTTTTCCACTGCAAATCACGTGAATATGGTGTATATACAGTGTTGAATCATACTTCTACTGATAACTTCTGCAACCTACGTTTCCTGAAGGCAACATGACTGAGGAACGTCCCCCGCCTTCTCTGTTCTGCTGTCACTCATGATGCCACGCCCCTCTCAGTTGATGAGAGGGGCCAGATCCGGGCCAAAAGTCTGAACCTGAAAAAAAAATTTGTAACTGAAAAAAAAAGAAGTGAAACTGAAAAAAAAAGACGTGAAACTGAAAAAAAAAAGATTTGAAACTGAAAAAAAGATTTGAAACTGAAATAAAAAGATTTGAAACTGAAAAAAAGATCTGATACTGAAAAAAATAAAACTGAAAATGTAAAAAAAAAATTTCAGGTTCAAATTTTATTTTCAAATTAGCAAAACTTTTGGCCCTGATTTGGCTCCATAGGGATCCAGCTGTGTCAATTAACTACCTGGTTGGGCTGTACCAAGTAGACCAGGACCAGAGAGGGGAGGAAGTAGAGGGTTTTGTTGAATTTAGCTTCTGTTTGACATTTATTCAGTTTATTATGTATTTTGTTTAATCTGTGTTATGCAGTATGCATTTGTAGATTGTTTGTGTAAATATTATTTGCAGGATTTATTGGTAAACATATTTAAACTTATTTGGGTGTGTGTTGGAAATGGTACAGGCCGTTAGTAGATAGGCCAGGTGTGAGAGCAGGTGGGGGGCCAGAGAGAGGGGCGTCAGGTTGGGCTTCACCTTTGCTGCCAGGATCTGCTGCACCTGTAAGCCTGTGCTTTGTTTGCCCTGCTCCATGTAGGAAAGTGTGACTTTGTGCAACTTAAAAGTAAAGAAAAACAGAGTTCTGGAAAATCCCTGCTGGTCTCATGTCATGTCATTGCTCGCTCTACACCTGAATCCCGCAAGGTTTCGTCCTGCATGTGAGGGTTACCATCTCCAAAACCTTACAAGTATGAACCACATACAGGTGCATTAGATCAAAATCTTCAGTGAGACTGACGGAAGAAAGTCAAAGGACTTTGGACGGATAGTGTTGTGACCAAATTAGCCACGGTGGTGAATGGAACGATAGATGAAACTTTCTTGACACGCACCTTAGGTTTGTTTGTTGTCTGCTTTGCCGGTCTTCTCTCTCTCTCTCTCTCTTTTTTTGTCTTTTATTGTTGTTTTCTTGTGGTTTATATAACATTTAATAAAGTGCGGTTTAACTTGCATGTGTGTGGTAAGAAACGTTATTCTCCCTGTGTGGTCCCAAACACGCTGAGCCCACACACCTGTGTCTATTTAATACCTAATTGTTAGGGGTGGGCGATATTTTACCGTTTCCCCACGGTAAGAATTTGTCATCTCGCGGTAAAAACGATAAATTCCCGTTGATGACGTTTTTGTGTAAAGCTGATTTATGGTTCTGCGTTTAATCCACGCACAACGTACGTGTGAAGGAAGGAAGGAAGGAAGGAAGGAATTATCGTGATACATTTTTTAGTCCATACTGCCCATCTCTACTAATTGTGTGACGTGACCCATTACCAAGGTTATTGCTGCCCCCTTGTGGCTTGGTATATAAATACGGTAACACCCAAAATTAACTTCCAACCAAAAGAAAGAAGTGGTTTTGAGAACACTCTGTGAAGGCCCTGATCAGCATCAGTGGATCAGCAAGGATCTGAACCTGAACGAGTAATGCATCTCTTCAGAGACAACTATTTTACACCATAAACAACGTAAGCAAAGTAAGTCTGCTAAGCCTTTAGGATCTGAGGCTGTCATTTTTTGAAAAATGACGGATCAGAATTGTCATGTCTGCCCATACAGCACAACTGTTTGCCTTCTTTTAATTGCTTTTTGATATACTGCAGTTACACGGAGTGTCAAGTGGATGACTAACCTGGAAGAGAGGCAACACCACGGGTGGCGTGTTTTCGTAGGTCTCAGTCGTAGCCAAAAGGATCTTCCCACTGTGATAGCCGACTGCAAAAGGCTTGTCCTCTGTGTGCCAGGCTACACACTGGGGGGCTAGGTGAGATCAGAGGCGATACAAAGTAAAGTGTTTAGTATATTACACCTTTTAAATTATGTTAGCTTCTTGAATTACACTAAAAGCAGAACACGAGCCTCATCTGACAATGTGTTTGTCCAAAACAGATAAAAGGTTTGCTTGTGAACAAGTGAACAGAGTTCTCTTCACCTTCTTCCCTGTAGCAGTGGGTTAGTTCAGTGCTCTTCACATGCAGGTATAATTCCTGCATTGTGACCTGCAGCCAGCAGAGAGAGCCATCTAGCCGTCCCACCAACAAGTTCTCAGTGGGTCTGCTCTTGGAGGCTGCTGAGTGGTCCAACACCCACAAGCTGAAGCTCTGCGCCCAGCAAATGGCCGTGACCCGGGAAGTCTGCGCCTCCACGTGACAGAGAGACCCTGAAATCAGACAGAAAGAACTGGTAGTGCGGCAACTGCTATCCACAGCCCATCAGCAGGAATCGGGCCCCTTAAGCTGTTATGTCACATATTCACGTAAGAAATCTGACACTTGCCACTTCAACTGCTGAAAGTTTGATTGTTTTACCTTTTAAGGTTAAAATTATGATTCCATGAAAAAGGAAAAAAGCATTAAAATAATTATTGGATTTTTGTTTTATTTTTTTATTTTTATTTTTTTGAGTTATACATTTACATTTATTGAGTGGAAACTCATTTACAGGTCTACTCCATTTGGGAAACACACATAAAAACACAAGCCTGATTAAATGACAGCAACCATTCATCATTTTGTAGTAATAAGATTAATGACTCATTAAAAACATATTTTTTTCATGGAATAGTAAAAACATCCCATGTCCCCCATTGACACCGTCATGGGGTGTGCTGTTGTTGAACTACACCTAATCTTGTTCGATTGATATTCTATCTGAATTTCCATTTGACCTGTTTTTTTGAGGGAAAAAACTACACCTAATCCAAACATGGAATTAAGTATACTGCATTTTGTACTCTCCCGCCCTACTTTTATGCAAATAGATGTGGACAAGCATTACACCCCAGTTTACAAAGGAAAAGGGAAAGAAGAAGCTACAAAAGTGAAATACTATATATTGTTATTTCTAACAAAAGTTGCTCTTATTTGCTAATGTTCCTCTTCTATAGGATTTACATGAATTACAAAAAAGCATGATTGTATGAAAATGCTTCACATACTTTGAATGCTGTATTTTTTGTTTTAAAACCAGGATTATTTTTCCCTTATGAAATAACAATGACACGACTGACAATCAAAAAACTACTGCTCCAGTTCTGAGAGCTGCATTTCTTTCTACTTTTACCCAAATAAATAGCAACGGTGCTCAAATTCAAATGAACCACCAAATAATCACAAATTGTCTAGATATTCAGATCAGGACTTTTAACTGTTAAAGTGAGGATATGATTGAGACCCCACAAGTAAGACAGAAACATATTCTGTATCTCAGACACTCAGCCGTGTAACTTTGCTGTGTTTAAGGCCCCACATGTCACAATACACCCACACACTGTCAGGTTGTCAGTAGCCCCGGCATTCTCACAGAATGTTCCTTTAAGTGTATTAAACATGTTGTAATCTAGAAGATTTTGTTGTTAGCAATAAAACATTAAGTATTATATTCATGTTTGTTATGAAAAACTACCATTTAACAGGAAATGCACCCATCGATTCTCAGCCTGCATTAATAACAGTAAGTAATTAATACACTGACCTCTAATGTTCATTATGTTCACGTGTTTGTTCCCAGGGGCAGCCAAAAAGTTTCCTCCAGTACTCCAGTAAACTGGAGACATATGTTGACATCTGCCAGCTTTCTCGCTGCCTGATCTGCTTTCCAACAAGAGAAAATCAGTTTACAAATACTGTATATTCATATATAAACAGTAAGATCATAGCAACGCCTGCAGACAACTCTCAGAAACATCTAGGTTTCTTTTTTCAACTGACCCCCCCCCCACCAAAAAAAAAAACCCCCAATTACATCATTAATTGTCAAAAAATCAAGGTGTAGATCCTTAAAAAGGTAAGACAGGAACTAATCACCTGACAATGCAAGAGAACGTGGTCTGTAACTCCACAATGCTCTGGCTGATGCTCCACAGTTGCACCACCTTGTCCTGAGAACATGTCGCTAGCAAACTCAGCTCACAGCTCCAGAAGCAGCTGGCCACCTAAGGAGAACAGCCGTGAAATTTCAAATACGTTTTTTATAATCGTCTAGGACAGGGGTTGGCAACCCAAAATGTTGAAAGAGCCATATTGGACCAAAAACACAAAAAACAAATATGTCTGGAGCCGCAAAAAATGAAAAGTCTTGTATAAGCCTTAGAATGAAGACAAATGGTGAAAGGTGAAATGTAGAGAAAAAAGTCAAAATTTTGAGAAAAAAGTTGAAATGTTGAAAAAAACGTCGAAATGTTGAGAAAAAAGTCGAAATTTCGAGAAAAAAGTCGAAATGTTGAGAAAAAAGTCAAAATGTCGAGAAAAAAGTCGAAATGTCGAGAAAAAAATTGGAATGTTGAGAAAAAAGTCAAAATTTCGAGAAAAAAAGTCGAAATGTTGAGATTAATGTTGAAGTACAATCTGGAGAAAATAGTCAAAATGTTGAGAAAAAAGTCGAAATGTCGAGAAAAGTCAAAGTTTCGAGAAAAAAGTTGAAATGTCGAGATTAAAAAGGAAAGGAAAAAGGAAGAAAAAAGGAACAAAGAATAAAAATTGAATAAAAGAAAAAAAAGAAGAAAAAAAGGAAAAAAAAAGGTCAAACATTTTTGAAAAAGCTCTAGGAGCCACTAGGGCGGCGCTAAATAGCCGCATGCGGCTCTGGAGCCGCGGGTTGCCGACCCCTGGTCTAGGAAAAGCCAAATTTACCAACTTAAAAAAAAACAAACATAGAAACTACCTTGTTGTAATGTCCTTCCAGTCTCTTGAGAGGACATTTGCGCAAGTCACCAGCCAGATCGTTGTAGGTTAGGGACCGATTAGGACTGGTCCTCCCCGCAGCTGCCAAGGCCTGCACCAACTGTTGTGCTGCCCATTGCCGGTGTTTGCTGTTCAGCCTCGCAGACAGAACACATGCTGCCAATGCATTCGCCAGCTCCAGAGGACCCACTCTGGTACTGAGATGTGGTAAAGGCGAAGGAGGCAAAGTAGAAGAACCCCTCTGGTTCCCAACATCTAAGGCAAAGAGTTACATGGGCAAACATGAGCTACCATGAATGAAACATGAATAAATGACGGCAAGTAATGAAATCCACCAAATACAAGTCTTTTTCTGGCTCACCATTAGGGATGGGTGGTATGGACTAAAAAATGTATCACGATAATTTCTGGCATTTATCCCGATAATGATAAAAATGACGATTAAAAAAATACCAATTCAACTCCACCTTTTCTACTATAAATCTATCTCGCTCTCAGATCCACCATGTTTGTTACACAAAAACGTCATCAACAGGATTGACTTCCTTCCTTCCTTCCTTCCTTCCTTCCTTCCTTCCTTCCTTCCTTCCTTCCTTCCTTCCTTCCTTCCTTCCTTCCTTCCTTCCTTCCTTCCTTCCTTCCTTCCTTCCTTCCTTCCTCCTACTCTCTCCTTCCTTCTTCCCTTCCTCTTTTCTCCCTTCCTTCCTCCTTTCCTTGTTTTCTCCCTTCCTTCCTTCCTTCCTTCCTTCATTCCTTCCTTCCTTCCTTCCTTCCTTCCTTCCTTCCTTCCCTTCCTCTTTTCTCCCTTCCTTCCCCCCTTTCCTTCTCCCCTTCCTTCCTTCCTTCCTTCCTTCTTTCCTCCTACTCTCTCCTTCCTTCTTCCCTTCCTCTTTTCTCCCTTCCTTCCTTCCTTCCTTCCTTCCTTCCTTCCTTCCTTCCTTCCTTCCTTCCTTCCTTCCTTCCTTCCTTCCTTCCTTCCTTCCTTCCTTCCTCTTTTCTCCCTTCCTTCCCCCCTTTCCTTCTCCCCTTCCTTCCTTCCTTCCTTCTTTCCTCCTACTCTCTCCTTCCTTCTTCCCTTCCTTCCTTCCTTCCTTCCTTCCTTCCTTCCTTCCTTCCTTCCTTCCTTCCTTCCTTCCTTCCTTCCTCTTTTCTCCCTTCCTTCCCCCCTTTCCTTCTCCCCTTCCTTCCTTCCTTCCTTCTTTCCTCCTACTCTCTCCTTCCTTCTTCCCTTCCTCTTTTCTCCCTTCCTTCCTTCCTTCCTTCCTTCCTTCCTTCCTTCCTTCCTTCCTTCCTTCCTTCCTTCCCTCCCTTCCTCTTTTCTCCCTTCCTTCCCCCCTTTCCTTCTCCCCTTCCTTCCTTCCTTCTTTCCTCCTACTCTCTCCTTCCTTCTTCCCTTCCTCTTTTCTCCCTTCCTTCCTTCCTTCCTTCCTTCCTTCCTTCCTTCCTTCCTTCCTTCCTTCCTTCCTTCCTTCCTTCCTTCCTTCCTTCCTTCCTTCCTTCCTCCCTTCCTCTTTTCTCCCTTCCTTCCCCCCTTTCCTTCTCCCCTTCCTTCCTTCCTTCTGTCCTCCTACTCTCTCCTTCCTTCTTCCCTTCCTCTTTTCTCCCTTCCTTCCTTCCTTCCTTCCCTCCCTTCCTCTTTTCTCCCTTCCTTCCCCCCTTTCCTTCTCCCCTTCCTTCCTTCCTTCCTTCTTTCCTCCTACTCTCTCCTTCCTTCTTCCCTTCCTCTTTTCTCCCTTCCTTCCTTCCTTCCTTCCTTCCTTCCTTCCTTCCCTCCCTTCCTCTTTTCTCCCTTCCTTCCCCCCTTTCCTTCTCCCCTTCCTTCCTTCCTTCCTTCTTTCCTCCTACTCTCTCCTTCCTTCCTTCCTTCCTTCCTTCCTTCCTTCCTTCCTTCCTTCCTTCCTTCCTTCCTTCCTTTCCTTCTCCCCTTCCTTCCTTCCTTCCTTCTTTCCTCCTACTCTCTCCTTCCTTCTTCCCTTCCTCCCTTCCTTCCTTCCTTCCTTCCTTCCTTCCTTCCTTCCTTCCTTCCTTCCTTCCTTCCTTCCTTCCTTCCCTCCCTTCCTCTTTTCTCCCTTCCTTCCCCCCTTTCCTTCTCCCCTTCCTTCCTTCCTTCTTTCCTCCTACTCTCTCCTTCCTTCTTCCCTTCCTCTTTTCTCCCTTCCTTCCTTCCTTCCTTCCTTCCTTCCTTCCTTCCTTCCTTCCTTCCTTCCTTCCTTCCTTCCTTCCTTCCTTCCTTCCTTCCTTCCTTCCTCTTTTCTCCCTTCCTTCCCCCCTTTCCTTCTCCCCTTCCTTCCTTCCTTCTTTCCTCCTACTCTCTCCTTCCTTCTTCCCTTCCTCTTTTCTTCCTTCCTTCCTTCCTTCCTTCCTTCCTTCCTTCCCTCCCTTCCTCTTTTCTCCCTTCCTTCCCCCCTTTCCTTCTCCCCTTCCTTCCTTCCTTCTTTCCTCCTACTCTCTCCTTCCTTCTTCCCTTCCTCTTTTCTCCCTTCCTTCCTTCCTTCCTTCCTTCCTTCCCTCCCTTCCTCTTTTCTCCCTTCCTTCCCCCCTTTCCTTCTCCCCTTCCTTCCTTCCTTCTTTCCTCCTACTCTCTCCTTCCTTCTTCCCTTCCTCTTTTCTCCCTTCCTTCCTTCCTTCCTTCCTTCCTTCCTTCCTTCCTTCCTTCCTTCCCTCCCTTCCTCTTTTCTCCCTTCCTTCCCCCCTTTCCTTCTCCCCTTCCTTCCTTCCTTCTTTCCTCCTACTCTCTCCTTCCTTCTTCCCTTCCTTCCTTCCTTCCTTCCTTCCTTCCTTCCTTCCTTCCTTCCTTCCTTCCTTCCTTCCTTCCTTCCTTCCTTCCTTCCTTCCTTCCTTCCTTCCTTCCTTCCTTCCTTCCTTCCTTCACATACGTTGTGCGTGGATTTAACGCAGAACCATAAATCAGCTTTACACAAAAATTTCATAATCGGGAATTTATCGTTTTTACGAGATGACAAATTCTTATTGTGAGGAATTTTTTTGATGGTATATCGTGAACGGTAAAATATCACCCATTCCTACTCACCATTGGCTTCATGTTCAGCTTTATCTTGACCGTAACAGTGAATGCTCTTTTCAGTGAGCAGGGACACCAGACTTTGCGTGACCAGAAAGGTTGGAGGTGTCAGGTCATTGTGGTCTCTCAGCTGCTGCACTCCCTGGGTTGCAACTGTGAGAGGAGGTCTCTGCTGTGGCTCGATGATGGCTGCAATGTTCACCCCAGTAGCCGCTGCCATTAAGTCCTGGAGGGAGTGATATTAGACAGAGAGAGATTTTACAATTTTGCCTCCATCCATTTTCTGCTTGTTCTGAGTCTAGAGCAGGACTTGACAAGAAAAAATAAATCAATAAAAACTGAGAATCCCTCTTTTAAAGCGAGATCATTTGCATAGCTGTAGTTGCATAGTTGCACTTAAACATTCATGAACCCTCTGAAATCTTTCATGCATATTTTGAATGCAGATGACTTTAAGCATCATCAGATTTTCAGTGTTCGGGAAGTATATAAAGATTTTTGAACATATAAAGCAACCACACCGGACCATCCAACAATTATGCTGCACAGGGAGGTCACACCAGATTTCTGAGAGAAAGGTCCACAAACTTCAGACACGCTTACATGTTATACTGAAGGCCAGACCTGTCCTGCTCCTTGTCTGCAGTTAAAACGGCTGGGCCATCTGCCAAATTTGTACTTTTCCCCCTAATATTACCAGATGTACTTCTAAAGCAGGAGTCGGCAACCCGCGGCTCTGGAGCCGCATGCGGCTCTTTAGCGCCGCCCTAGTGGCTCCTGGAGCTTTTTCAAAAATGTTTGACCTTTTTTTTCTTCTTTTTTTTTTCTTTTTCTTTTTTTTCTTCTTTTTTCCTTTTTTCTTCCCTTTTCCTTTCCTTTTTAATCTCGACATTTTGACTTTTTCTCGAAATTGTATTCAACATTAATCTCGACATTTCGACTTTTTTCTCGAAAGTTTGACTTTTTTCTCGACATTTCGACTTTTTTCTCAACATTTCGACTTTATTCTCGATATTTCGACTTTTTTCTCAACATTTCGACTTTTTTCTCGAGATTGTACTTCAACAGTAATCTCAACATTTCGACTTTTTTCTTGACATTTGAACTTTTTTCTCGAAATTTTTACTATTTCCTCGACATTTCAACTTTTTTCTCGAAATTTTTACTATTTTCTCGACATTTCGCCTTTCACCATTTGCCTTCATTCTAAGGCTTCTAAGACTTTTCATTTTTTGCGGCTTCAGACATAATTGTTTTTTTGTGTTTTGGTCCAATATGGCTCTTTCAACATTTTGGGTTGCTGACCCCTGTTCTAAAGTATACTTTCGTTCCTCCCATAGTTAAACTATAAGGGAGCTACAAATAATAGCATTTAACAAGATGTTCGACAAGATAAAAATACAATAATGTAAATCATATTGCTCAGTTCCAATAATATACAAGTTAATTGTCTATAATATAAAAAAAGAAAACTTACTTGAGTGCATATCTCCACCAGCTGTTTGTAAGCAGCAGGGCTGTGGGACACCACACTGCCTATGGCCGAGGTGAGGAAGCTGAGGCAGGTGGCGTTATTACGTTCCGATGGGAATCCCTTCACACCTGACTGAGTGTCCACAGAGTTGTGAGCCCGGCCTCCCACCGCTAAGGTCATCAGACGCACCAGGACACGGATATCTGCCAGACCCAAGGACTCTAGTCCGTTAGACCCGCTGCACACTGATGCACTGGAGAGGAAGATAAATAGGAGCTGCTGTAACTTCTTGAGAAAAATAAATGAGATAATATTCTAGGAATATTTACCTTGAAGCAGCCTGAGATAGTGCTCTCATCACCATGCTGTAAGCCAGCAGAATCTGTGCAGTGGACGTGACCCTTCGTAAAGCTTTTAGTCTATCGTGTGAGTCCCTGAGAGATACTGCCTGCTGCCCGAGGCTCACAGATGTCTTGGGCTCAACGAGAGTATTTCCTGGTTAATAAGACACACGTCAAAAGATATTTTCAAATAGTGAATCATAGATATGAGTGATGCTGCAGTTACTTGGATTTCAATGCTGACAAACATGGAGGAATGTGTGGAGGTGTTAGTGTGTTAGATTAACAGAGGGAGACGTTGCTGAAACATTTATTACAACCTGAAAAGGAGGAAAATTAGCTTCTGAGTAGGGCTGTGCGATTAATCGATTTTAAATCTAAATCGGATTGGAAAATCGATTTTCCTTTTTTGCAGCTGGCTGCATTACAGACAGAGCTCGTAATCTTTGTTTGGTCAAGAAAATTGTAAATGTTGTCACTTTACTAAACTCAAGGAGGATTTACAGTATCTTTCAATTGCACTTCATTCCCAATAGGGAAATTTGTTTGCTATTTTTCTTTAAAAATAAAGATAAAATATTTGAAACAATTTATTCCATTGTCTTTTGTAGTTTTACCAAAAAAATCGAAATCGAAATTGAAAATTGGGTTTTCAGAGAAAAAAAAAAAATCAGGATTTTATTTTTGTCCAAAATCGCCCAGCCCTACTTCTGAGTAATTATTGTAACCCAATTTTCTGTGAAGTAGCAAGTGTACAGAACATAATTTAACTGTGATTGTAGGTGTTCGCAAAAAAAGTAATTTTATTGAATAAAAAATAAATAAATAAATCAATGTCTGGAAAATTTGATTGTGCCTGCAACCATTTTTAGAGACCAATTTCAGGTTGATACCCATTTTTTTGGGTTCTTGTCTGCATAGGCTTGGATCATCCTTGAAACTATTCTTGCTGCACACCAGTGTTGGACCACAGTCCTGTGTTGAACATGGAAAGACTTGATTTCAATTCTGAGGCTTCATTCTGAGACCAGCCTTGATTTTCTTACAGCTGACTGCATGGTTTGAAACAAAGGACCCTCCAAAATGACCCAAAGACCCAGCAGGTTTCGCATTTACGGCCCCTTGATGATAAGGAATAGCCTCCGCATTGGGCATGAACCCCAAATCGCAGGAGGGGACGCTGACGATTTATGGCAGCCCAGGCCCGGATATAAAGAGCAGGCTCCCCTCCTCTCTCTTTCTCTTTCCTCTTCTCTCTTCTCCCTCAGCCCTATCCACTCTCCAATGGAGTTCTCTGTGAGCTATGAAGGAGGCCACAGTTCCTATTTTAGCATGAAGAGCTACTAGCTATGGGCCAGCCTTCTCCATTATCGTGCCTGAAGAAGCGTCTGGTTGCCTTGAAATGGCAACTATAGTCTGCAGCGCTGCAACGAGTGACCCACGAGCTTTCCGAGCCCCAGATGAGCCGAACGAGGGACCCTTGCATGCCTCGACGTGAACGCGTCGGGGGTTTTACTTTACTCTCTTCTCTATTTCTCTCATCCTCTCCTACTAACCCCCCCACACACGTGCATGCTCTTAAGCCGGGCATACACTGTGCGATTATCGGCTCGTTTTGAGACGATTTTCCAGTCGTGCGACTATTTTTTGGATCGGGACGGATTTTGACCCAATCGTTGCTCGTGCCTCGTGCAGTGTACGTGGGGTAACGACGAGAGATTAACACCTCACGACGAGATCCCGATCACGAATCGTGAGGTCGCAAGAAAATCAAGCGTGTTTGAAATCCTGGTCGCTCCTCGTGAAGGAATCACAGTTGAAGCAGCTACGACCCGATTGGACTCATCCTTTCACAGAGAGCATGCGCAATCTCTGATGTCACGTCAAAAACTATTATTTGTAGTTTAAGTGTTGCAAATTCACATTACAAATCATGTTTTAATAGCAAAAAAAAAGACCGCATTTCCCACGTACGGTGTGCGTCGCCGCGTACCCTACGCCGTAGGCTCTGTGATGGTTTAACGCGGAACCATAAATCAGCCTTCAGGGCAAAGCAGTCACAATCTGCCTCTGCAAACACGAGTCCCGGCCCAGGCACAGCCCCCCTGTTATTTATAACGCCTTATAAATGTTGCTATTTAACAGTGTGCGCTCTGCGCTGTTCTGAACACAAAGAAGTGCTCATTTTGCTGGGACGTCGGGTTCCTCCGCCGAGACACAACTTTTGCGGTATGCGTTCATTGTTGTGTCTGAAAATGATGCGCAGTGCCCACCCAATCAGAAACGATACAGATATTTTGGGATTTTTTTTATATATATAAAAAAAATAAATTATACAAAAATAAAGGATCCCCATAACCTTTGATCGGGTGGGCAGGACGCACGTTTGGGTGGACACAGCCCAGCCCTGCCCCAAAACCAGCCTCGAGTTCCAGTACACAGAGGTCCGACGGGAGGATTATGATCGTATAGTGTGAGCAGACGGAGCATCCGAGCATCGGGTCGTACAGTGTGAGACCATAAATCTTGGGCTGTGAACTTTTGAACTCCGCGATCTAGTCGTGCAGTGTGAGATGGGGCTGTTTCAAACGATTTAAAATATCGCACAGTGTATGCCTAGCTTTATCTTGGCCATAAAGCCTCTGAGTTCTTTCAATTAGCACTGGGTGCTAATTCTTTATTTTTTTCTTTATTAATTATTAATAACTATCGTAAGACAGTTATCGATAACTCTAATAATTGAACAGGCAGCCCCTTCGTGGCACAACACCATCAAACATGAATTTATGTGATCAGTGCAGGCTTACATGGAAATGTACTGTACTGCAAATATACACAACCAACTTTTCACAGATTTCATCTTGTGAAATAAAGAAGAAAAACGATGTCTTTACAGTTGAAAGAAGAAAACAATAAGAATACCTTTAACAGCTGCCCGTGTGGAACAGGCTGAGCTGTAAGCCAGTGCTCCAAGTGGATCTGGTTCAGTGAAGACGATGGGATCTGGTACCAGCTTATTTTCAGTCAGCCCCAACGGTCTCAGCAGGAGACCAAAGTCCTCTAGTCCTGTTAATTTGTCTGTGTCATACTCGTCTTGAGGACCCATTTCCCAGTCATCTGAACAAACACGAGCACAAGTCACATCACGAAGAGTGACTACAAAGACTGAACCACTTCAGTGTCCTCCACTGCTCTTCCTTACCATCTGAAGTGCTGTCCACGTGGCCAATCAAGTCAGATGTTAGACCTTTAATCCTGCAGCGAATTGAAGACACAACAATGACATATGACTTATTTTCATAAAGCGCAAGAACTAGAGACATCCTATTCACCAGCTTCTCTGCTGCTAGTAATATGTGTGACATTTATAATATATTGTATATCTGCTGTACCTTTCACACTTGGAATTTGAATCAGTCGTGTTAGCAGCCAGATACTTTTCTCTGCATGAGCTGCACAGAAGGTAGAAGGGGAAGTTGGAGCCGCACTCCCCTTTGAACCAGACATCCACATACGCACCGGTACTGTCATAACCCTTGCGGGCAGCACTTTGCCCACAACCTGGGTGTCGCCGCTTTATGTGATTGTTAAATTGCAGAGTGAAGGTGTTGCAGAGTTCACATTTCACCATCTGGCTGTGTTCTTCTGCAGCCTTAAATAAAGATAGTAGAGAGTTTGTTAATATCTCTAATGCAGCTTCAAAAAGGGAAAAGTATAACAAAGATTACGCAATAAGATCAAAACAAGCCAAAGCATAAAACAACAATATATGGAAAATAAACTCCAAAAACAGTATCGGAATAATCAAACACAACATTTTCTATTTGACAGTAGGGATGGGCGGTATGGACTAAAAAATGTATCACGATAATTTCTGGCATTTATCCCGATAACGATAAAAATGACGATAAAAAAAATACCAATTCAACTCCACCTTTTTAACTATGAATCTATCTCGCTCTCAGATCCGCCATGTTTGTTACACAAAAATGTCATCAACGAATTTATCCTTCTTTCTTTCTTTCTTTCTTTCTTTCTTTCTTTCTTTCTTTCTTTCTTTCTTTCAGGCTCATTTCCTTCCTTCCTTCCTTCCTTCCTTTCTCCCTTCCTTCCTTCCTTCTTTTTTCCCTCCCTTCTCCCCTTTCCTTCCTTCCTTCCTTCCTTCCTTCCTTCCTTCCTTCCTTCCTTCCTTCCTTCCTTCCTTCCTTCCTTCCTTCCTTCCTTCCTTCCTTCCTTCCTTCCTTCCTTCCTTCCTTCCTTCCTTCCTTACTCCATTTCCTACTTCCTTCCTTCTTTCCTTCCTTCCATATTTCCTTCCTTCTTCCTTCTTTTCTCCTTTCTTCCTTACTTCCTTCTTTCCTTCCTTCCATATTTCCTTCCTTCCTTCCTTCTTTTCTTTTTTCCCTTCCTTCTCCCCTTTCCTTCCTCCCTTCCTTCTTTTTTTCCTTCCTTCCTTCCTTCCTTCTTTTTTCCCACCCTTTTCCCCTTTCCTTCCTTCCTTCCTTTTTCCCTCCCTTCTCCCCTTTCCTTCCTTCCTTCCTTCCTTCCTTCCTTCCTTCCTTCTTTTTTCCTCCCTTCTCCCCTTTCCTTCCTTCCTTCCTTCTTTTTTCCCTTCCTTCTCCCCTTTCCTTCCTTCCTTCCTTCCTTCCTTCCTTCCTTCCTTCCTTCCTTCCTTCCTTCCTTCCTTCCTTCCTTCCTTCCTTCCTTCCTTCCTTCCTTCCTTCCTTCCTTCCTTAATTCCTTCCTTCCTTCCTTCCTTCCTTCCTTCCTTCCTTCCTTCCTTCCTTCCTTCCTTCCTTCCTTCCTTCCTTCCTTCCTTCCTTCCTTCCTTCCTTCCTTCCTTCCTTCCTTCCTTCCTTCCTTCCTTCCTTCACGTACGTTGTGCGTGGATTTAACACAGAACCATAAATCAGCTTTACACAAAAACGTCATCAACGGGAATTTATCATTTTTACCGTGAGATGACAAATTCTTACCGTGGGGAAATTTTTTGACGGTTTATCGTGAACGGTAAAATATCGCCCATTCCTATTTGACAGTAAACAGAATTGGATATTGTGTAAGTCACCTCCACTATCTGAAGTGTGTCTGTCTCCAAACTAAAGAATGATGGGGTGAGTAGGTCTTCATAGGTTTCTTCGTGGTATGGGTCGTCCATGTAGCCCAACTCTGACTCCTCCTCTGCAGAGAAGGGATGGAACTCCATCTGCTCTGGCCAGTCACCAACTGTTGTGTGCTGCTGGTACAGCTGTGGGATGGGGTTGGGTGATGGCAGGTCTGAAAATATGGTGTTTGTTTCAAATGAAACTGGAAAAGCCACATCAAGTATGCATTTCATTACTTTTTTTGTACCGTGACTCTGACCTGGTCTCCGGAAGGAAGTCCTTTGCGTGGGCCCTGAGCGTCGGCGCCGCGCTGGAGGAGGTCTGTTCCTCGTCAGGTGGACATCCAGGAAGTTCTCCCTCTCTATCCAGTCAAGTCCCAGCAATAGGCTGTAACAATAATAACATTATGGTCCATCAGTGTACTTATTTCCTCTAAAACAGGGGTCGGCAACCCGCGGCTCCAGAGCCGCATGCGGCTCTTTAGCGCCGCCCTAGTGGCTCCTGGGGCACTTTCTTTTTTTTAAAATATTTTTTACTTCTTTTTTCCTTTTTTTCCTCTTTTTTCTTACTTTTTCCTTTCCTTTTTAATCTCGATATTTCAACTTTTTTTCTCAAAATTTCGACTTTTTTCTCAATATTTAGATTTTTTTCTCGACATTTTGACTTTTTTTCTCGACATTTTGACTTTTTTCTCAACATTTCAACTTTTTTCTCAACATTTCAACTTTTTTCTCGACATTTCGACTTTTGTCTCAAGATTGTACTTCAACATTAATCTTGACATTTCTACTTTTTTCTCGAAATTTCGACTTTTTTCTCAATATTTCAACTTTTTTCTCGACATTTTGACTTTTTTTTCCAACATTTCGACTTTTTTCTCGACATTTCGACTTTTGTCTCAAGATTGTACTTAAACATTAATCTTGACATTTCTACTTTTTTCTCGAAATTTCGACTTTTTTCTCAATATTTCAACTTTTTTCTCGACATTTTGACTTTTTTTTCAACATTTTGACTTTTTTCTCGACATTTCGACTTTTGTCTCAAGATTGTACTTCAACATTAATCTTGACATTTCGACTTTTTTCTCGAAATTTCTACTTTTTTCTCGAAGTGCATAATGAAAAAAAAATCTTCCCCCAGTTATAATTAATAGAGAAACATGTAGCATGTATTGCCTTCATTCTAAGGCTTATACAAGACTTTTCATTTTTTGCGGCTCCAGACATATTTGGTTTTTGTGTTTTTGGTCCAATACGGCTCTTTCAACATTTTGGGTTGCCGACCCCTGCTCTAAAATAAACACAGAAGCTAGCAACAGCTCGGGTTCCCCACCTTTCATTGATTTGGGTGGTGGGGCGTTCAGGACATTGCACTGTTTCCGGCCCGTCTGGGGATGGCGTGTCCGGGGCGGCGTCTGGTCTTTGTGACTCCAGTGCCTGCTGGTCTTCAGTTAGGGGATGTTCTAGCATCCAACTGGCTAACACTTCAATGGCTTGAGAATCCAAGTCCCCTGCTACATCTGAGAGAGACCACAGGAAAGTTGAACAGTCAGAGTTCGAAAACAATAGATAGTTTCATTGCTAATTGATGCCAGTCATTAGCACCGGAGGACCGTGCTATGGTGTTTGGTCTGAGATCAGACTAATTCATCTGTCTGGAGAATTAAGGTGTGTGAACAATGTGGACATAAACTGGTGATAACGAGTACAAAACAACAGAAAATCTGCCTAAAATAGATATAGCCAAAAACATGATGATGTGTGTTTATGCAAAAGTATAAATGTCAAATTATACGTAAAAAAAATATATATATTTTCACTTGCTTACATGCGTATAATACATTTTTTTCATGCTTTGTTCAGTTTCACGATGCTGTACAAATTATTAGTGTAAGCTTCTGTGATTCCAACAGAAAAGAAACAGTTTAATAGATGAGCTGGTGCAGGAATCTATGAAAGGATGTACAACCTATTCCACTGCTCTAGGAAAGAGCTGCTGACGTACACACTGTTTGAGGCTGAAAAAACACATGTAAAAACAATACCTTAAGTACTGAACTTAATGTTCACCCTACAATAAAAATGATGTCACTCTTTTGACAAAGAAAACACCCCTTCCCACACACATTAACACATACAGACAGACAGACAAATAAACTATTTATTCAAACTTCTACTGGAATGCAGCAACACACAGTAAAGGAAAATGTTTAAAACAAATCAAAAATGAAGCATGAAGCAAAATTATTACTTTGGATACACCACACAAAGCAGTACCTGCCGCCTCCATGGCCCAGTAGATATGTCTTATAGAGAATCCCATTTCTAGCAAGCGACTGGTGACAAACATTTGTGTCCGTTCTGAATGTTGAGGAAAAGAGGATAAAAACAGAAAACAAATACAAGTGCATGGCTCCAATTTTGCACACCATTAAGGATTTCAGGACTACTTTTGATTTCTTTCCCAGTTTTAGCTTTATCTGCATCATTTTTTTTTTTAAATGACCACACCTACAAGTCATCTAGCCTATTCCTATTCCATCTAGATATATGAAAGCGAGATCTTTTTAACTAAATCTAATGCACTTCATGAAATTCTTTAAAATAACAATATAATTGACAATGAAAAAAAAGGTGCCATTCAAGCATGTAAGTGTATGCATGCATTTATATCCGCAATAGCAGAGCAAAACACATGCTGTTTTGAGGCGCAGGTTTGCTGTGAACAGTGGCTTTGACTTTTAAGACCATGCAGAAGACAGACAGTTCCCACTAAATTACTCCACCTACATGTTGTCCTTTAGCATAAAGCAGAACAAAGATCATTTATATTAAAAACTTAAAGTTTTGAAGCCAGAACGGGGTAAAGGCTTTTAAAAGCTGAGGTTGCCCGAATGACATTATTGGCAAAACTATTCTCTTCAACACAGCAAGATTATTTCCAGTAACTTTAAATAAGGATATACAGCGGGGAAAATAAGTATTGAACACGTCAACATCTCTCTCAAAAAACATATTTCTAATCTTGCTATTGACATGAAATTTTCACCAGATGTCGTCATCAACCCAAGTAATGCACACAAATCCAGAAATCCAAACATTTATGTCCATACATTGAGTTATATGTAATAAAGTGAAATGGCACAGGGAATAAGTATTGAACACATGAAGAAAAGGAGGGGTAAAAAGGTCTGGAAAGCCAAGAAAACAGCTGGAGTTTGTCAGTATTTAGAAAGTTAACCTGTCCCCAAAGTGCAAAGTAATATAATCTGGTTTAGTCCTGATTGATGCCTTTTAAAAAGGTTTCTCACCAGCAAGGTGTTAGACAAGAAGCAAAGAGCTGTCCAAAGACCTATAGGATTTGAAGGCAGTTTGTGTGGATGAATGGGCCAAAATCACACCTGAGTAATGTATTCGACTAGGGGTGGGCAAAAATATGGATATGGCAATATATCGCGATACTTTTCCAGCTGATTCAATATCGATATTCAAAATTTAAATATCGATTTTTTTTTTTTTTATTATTATTTTATTTTTATTTTTTTATCCCCGATTTTTCTCCCATTATATCACCCAGTGCTTCTTCCTAAGTGACAGTCCTGGGCATTGCCACTCTCTACCAACCCTGGGAGGGCCCTGCACTGAGCTCAGGTTTTATTTCACGTTTTATTTCATTTTATAATTTATTTTTTATATAACACAATTGCCTGTCCTTAAAAAATGAAAAATAATGGACAGAGGTTTATTTATTTATGGATTTATATCTATACTGACTGATCACTGTGCCTGTCCTTGGTTTTAGTACCATCTTTCTTGTGTTTATTATCATTTTCCACATAATTAAATCAACCTCATACTAAATTTAATGTTAATTTCATATGATGTAAATGATATGAAAAACATATACAAATATTTTGTAACTTTAGCTTGTATAGTTATAATAAAACATTTTTTGACTCAGTTTGTCCCATGAATTGTCACTATAATCTGATGAACGTGCAACTCGGATTTTAAGATCCATCACTATCATCTGATGTACATATATACAACTTGGATTTTAAGATGTGTAATGCATTTTAAAATTTTTCGGTGAACTATGTAGAATATAATAATCGGGATATCGCATAATCGGGATATCGCAATGTGTATCGTATCGTAGCTCAAGTATCGTGATGCGTATCGTATCGTGAGGTCCTTCCCAATACCCACCACTATATTTGACTGGTTTCTCCATACAGGAGGTGTCTTGAGGCTGTAATCACCAACAAGGTTTTTTAAACTACGGTAAGTATTAAATAAATTTCAGTAAGCGTGTTCAATACTTAGTCCCTGTGCCATTTCACTTTATTACACCCAAGTTAATTTATGGACATAAATGTTTGTATTTCTTTGTATGTTTGCATTACTTGGGTTGATGCCGACATCTGGTGAAAATTTCATGTCAATAGCTCGATTAGAAATATGTTTTTTGAGAGAAATGTTGACGTGTTCAATACTTATTTTCCCCGCTGTATGTTTCAAAATGAGAGATGTATGTGTGTGTATGTGTGTATTTTACTACTTGCTCTGATAGCATCAGGTCCATTACTATCTGCTTGCTCTTACCCAGGCTGCTTCTGGCCTGTGTGCAGGGACCAGGTTCCATGAAGCTGGTCTGCTGCTCTGTGAAGGCATCACAAGAAGCAGAGCTGGCCAGGCTGAAGCAAGGGTGCAGCACGGGGGGCGCACTAACCAGGCCCGTAAGCGTAGGGAACCGAGTTAGCACCATGTGCCTAGAGGAGGTGAAGATACAGTATATCTAATAACGACACAGAGGAAGCAGGGCTACAGAACACTGTCTTCAATTGTGACCAGATTTTTGACTGGTGACACTTCTGAAAGCATCATTTGACCTGGTGATGACTGGAAACGGCAGTAACCAGTACTGGAGTTGAGGGGGGATGAGGGGGGATGGCATCCCCCCTGAAATAAAAACGGTCCAAATCATCCCCCCTGTAAAACTGCCATCCCTCTTTTCCATCCCTTATGTCATTTCATCAATGAATGTGGTTTTACTGCTATTTCAACATTTAGAGTCATCACCAGAAAAATAACTTACTTGACAATTTTCACCTGTTTCAAGTAAATTTTCACTTGAAATAAGTAGGAAAATCTGCCAGTGGGACAAGATTTATCTTCTCATTACAAGCAATACAATCTTGTTCCACATGCAGATTTTTCTACTTATTTTAAGTGAAAATCTACTTGAAACAGGTGAAAATTGTTGTTTTTTCCAGTGATGAGTCTTGTTTTAAGTGTTATGAGATTTTTTTTACTAAAATGAGACATTTTAACTAGTCAATCTAGTTAATAAGACAAATATTCTTGTTAAGATTTTGAGTTTTTGCAGTGATCCATGTTACTTATCCTGTGAAGGACAGAGTCATATTGATAAGTTCAGAAAAGTGTTTTTTATTGTTGTTTTTTATGTATTTGATGTAAGCCCAGTGGATATTTAAAGCTTACAGAAGGCTGCATTTAACTGCTGCTATGTCATTCCTGCAGTATTTCTGCAGGTGTTTTGGTCACTGCTATTATTTGTAATATATTATATTATTTGTAATCAGCACAAATTATCTTTCCCCATATGATAAAATCCACCATCCCCCCTGATCTTTTTTTACAACTCGAGTACTGGCAGTAACCCATGCTGGTATTCATATATATGTCTTATTGTTTGATATTAACCTACACTGCAAAATGGTGCGGATAATAAATATTCAGTGAAATAACGAAACATTCTCTCTGAAGAGCATTTGCCTTTTATGGTCAATTTTACAATATATTGTAGCACAGAAGTGTTTTGTTGTTAGGCTCTTGAAAGGAGAAATAACACTGACATTTCAGCGTGTTGGCTGGGTTAGATCAAGAACAAGCGGGCAGAGCTGCAACCTAGATTAAAGTTGAAGCAAGCACATTTTCTCACTCTTATTTTCCATGTGCAACACATCCTAACTCACCAAGTCCCTGGACTTCAGAATTGCTGTTGGCATCAATCGATACAGGTCTGTAGCAGTCAGTAAGAATGAGAACTCTGTTTATCGTGTTTGTGTATTTAGTGGTCACCTGCTTTGTCTGAATTCCTTGACCAAATATTAAAGAGTTAATGATAATTGCCCTCATTCCATTCTATACTCACTGGAGGAGGCTGATGGGAAGAAAAGGGTTGAAATTATCAAGACCATCTGCCTGCAGGTTTGTTGGTAGAGAGGAATCCAAGTCTGTATTAGAGGATGATGCAGACGCCCTGTTTGATTGGCCAAAGACGGCAGTGCCTTCTGAGCCTGCACTGTACAAGGACACGGAGCTGGAAGACTTGGAAATGGGCTGAGAGGACAAACGGTGGCCTGATTCTGCAAGGGAAAGGTTGGTGATGCTAGTTAGTGTCAGATGACACAAGTCCAGGCAATATCAGATCTGTCAATACAGTCAGCCCAAGTCAAAGCGCTGGTCTTAATTAGCAAATTACAGGTAAAAAAGCAAGTATTTTAGGCCTGGATGGTGATTAATGACCTGACAGTTTTTGGGTTTGATTGAATGACTGATTGTTTACATACCAAACAACACCCTTTTAAAGACAGCTACAATTTATATACGGTATTCATGCTATGTGAAAGTTAGGGCTGGGCGATATATCGAGATTTTAATATATATTGATATATTTTCAAACGCGATATGGTACGAGACAATATCGTTTATGTCGATTTAAAAAAAAAAATAAAAAAAAAAATAATTTTTTTTTTTCATGATTTTGATATAGCTTATTTTGTGACAAATTGACTTGAATGTTTTATTTGAGATTTGCACAAATGTTGTGTTATTTGCACAACTGTCAACCTCAGTGGAAAAGTCTGCCTGTTACTGTCTACTTTGTATTAATTTACTCAGTGTATTTTAATTTAATTGTTATGCAGGAAAGGGATATTTGTTTTATTTTATTCAAGAAGCATTTTTATTCTATACATGCAGTCAGTTTATTTTTATTTCATTTGTTTTATACATTTTGATATTGTGCAGACCTCTGTTAATAAAGGAACCTGTGTGACATTTGGCACGAGGCTTTATATTAAAACTGACTGTTTTTTTAAGGGTTTGCCTCAGAAAAAAATGAAGCTAACAGAGATGCTATGCTATAATGCTTTGGGGGAAACACCAATTATGGCACAGAAAAAATATCGATATATATCGAGTATCGTCATTCAGCTAGAAAATATCAAGATATGACTTTTGGTCCATATCGCCCAGCCCTAGTGAAAGTCTAATAAAAATAGGTTTTGCTCCAGAAAAAAAAAACTAAAATACCAAAGTCTAGTTAAGACACCCCACCTTTGCATTCTTTGTCCTCCTGCCGTCTGCTTAGGGCTCCTTTGTATATCATGATCTGAGCTCTCTCCAAATCAGCAAGAGATACAGTCTGTTTGATGGGGCAAGGCCTGACTGCCCACTTCACCATACTCTGCACCACAAACTGCAGCACTGACCTCAGCTCGGCCCTTTCATCCCACTCTCTACTACTGCACTTAGCCTGATCAGAGGCAGGGCTGGAGAGAAGTCCCACTGAAGGGTTTGGGAGGTCATGTTTAGGTACCAGGAACAAATCTGATAGGTTCTCACAGCTAAAAATGACAGTCAGTGACTTTAAACCTCCAATAAGAAGATATGAGGCTTTTACTGCTCTTAGTTCCAGTGCAAAAGCATCCCCTTTGGAGGTTGGGGATGTTTGGGGAGGCTGGGGTAAACCGGTCAACTCCGGAGGGTCAGTAATCTTGTTGACATCGTTGGTTGATGACGGAGATGGGAATGGCTCCGTCTCGATCTTCTGCTCCTTTAGCTTCTTCACCTCGTTGTCTGAGGGCTTTCCTCCATCCTCTGAGATATCCTCATGCTGGCAGCCCTGTGTCTCGCCCCCTTTTGGAGCCTCCTCGGGGTATCTCTTCCTGCGGGGTGGATGAGCTCCCGGCCACCCGTGTTCCTCGAGCAGCCCCATCAGATATATGAGATCTAACAGCACGGTTGACTTGAGGCCTCCGAGGCGAGAAACGTCACAGGAGGATATGCCGCACGGTTCCAGTGAGATGATCGGCGTGTCGCTGGGTGACCAAGAATTCATGGAGCTTAGTTATTGTGATGGATTGGAACAACCCACAGATACAGCATGGAGTGAAACCAGGACGGATTCAACAGGGATTAATGGATTTAAGAATGAAGAGGAAGAAGCAAGAAAAAGTAAGATCAGGGGGGTAAAGATGAATGTAAATTAAAATATTTGACAAATTACATAGATAATGAAAAAGAAACACTAACAGAAAGAAATTAGAGTAATACGCATGCTGAGGCATCCAAGAAAAATGTAAGAATTGTATCATGGCAGTTAATGGGAATTAGCATTTAAAGGCCCTGACACACCAAGCCGATTTTCGGCCGTCGGGCCGTCGGTGTGTCTGTCGTCATAGTTTCCCCGGTGTGTCCCGCACGTCGCCACAGGTCGGCCGCCCGTCGGGAGCTTTTCAGCCGATTCGACATGTTGAATCGGCGTCGGCCGTCGGTCAAACAGCTCACTCTGTGATTGGCTGTTCCCAGAATTTTCCAGAATGCTTTTCGTCGTCATTTGCGGACTGAATTAAAAAAAAAAACTTGCCGGACATTTCTCATGAATAAAATCAATATTTTAAGTTAGTTTCTGCATAAAAACGCGTTTTGATTACATTTCTAGCGAGAAATATATATTTTACTTTCATAATATTCACTCAGTGAATGTATATAGTCACTCGCTTGTCTTTTTCAAACCGCGCCAGAACAAGGCTGATTTATGGTTCTGCGTTACACCAACGCGGTAGGTTACGCGGCGACGCGCGCCGTACGCCGTACCCTACACCGTAGGCTCTGCGTCGATTTAACGCAGAACCATAAATCAGCTCCGGAGCCGGCAGGCAGAAAATCCTGAATTTTTCAGAGCAAATTTCTTAACAGGCGTAGCTACAACTGTTAGATTTCATCTATTAAACCAACATTTATCTTCCTAAATGATTTATTTCAGCCAGCGGTAATTCTCCAGAGTTTTGTTTGTCTGTTTTGTCTGCTGGTATGGAGGGGAATTGCCTCTCACGCATGCGCAGAACGTACGTGCTAGTTCGCCGTCGGGTGTCGTATTTGCGGTGTGTCTAGTGAGCCCGACCCAGCCCGACACAGGCGACGCGAGCCGACACAGCAGTCGGCAGAGAGCGGGCAACGTCGGGTTGGTGTGTCAGGGCCTTAAGAGTCATATGCAAAGATGTTTTGAACACAACTGCATGGCAATGTAGATGTATTTTTGTGATACCTGACAGAGAGCTCCGCCTCCTCCCACTGAAGCTTAACCAAAGAGCTTCCTTCCTTCAGGACCCCCAGCAGAATGGCCCTGCGCCCACTGGGCTTGTGCAGGCAAAGACCTCCAGCACGGAGGCCGCTGTCCACTCCTCCGATAACAGCCAGTACTGGCCACACATTGGTGCAAAGAGCAGCGAGCTTGGCATCCGACAGCGATGTACGATAACCCTGAAACTCTCTGGCGTCTTCACCAGCAAGATCTTTGTCTCTCCCGCTGTCCTCCCTCTCAGAGGGCATGGGACCGAGGCCTGGTGGAGAATGCAAGAGAACTGGAATCAAACAACGAGGATGAGCTTTACGAAGACATGCTGTCACCTTTGGTTCAAGTAACAGATCAAATAAAATGCTACACTTCAAACAAGCATTCTAGAGAGCCCTCAGTCAGGGGCAAAAATCCCGGGGGGGACAGGGGGGACAAGTCCCCCCCATTACTAAAGCTGTCCCCCCCTAGAATAATTTGAGACAGAATTAATAATTTTGGAACAATGCAGTAGTATTTAGTAGTGATGCACCAAAATAAAAATTTGTGGCCGAAATCGAAAATAATAATAAACAGTAAAATCTCATTACACTTAAAACAAGACTCATCACTGGAAAAAAACAACAATTTTCACCTGTTTCAAGTAAATTTTCACTTGAAATAAGTAGAAAAATCTGCCAGTGGAACAAGATTTATCTTCTTATTACAAGCAAAACAATCTTGTTCCACTGGCAGATTTTTCTACTTATTTTAAGTGAAAATCTACTTGAAACAGGTGAAAATTGTTGTTTTTTTTCCAGTGATGGGTCTTGTTTTAAGTGTAATGAGATTTCTTTTAACTAAAAATGAGACATTTTAACTAGAAAAATAAGACCAATATTCTTGTTAAGATTTTAGGTTTTTGCAGTGTATTATGTCAGATGTGCTGTATTATTGCCACCTTCCACCTAATACCATTGTTTTGTATTACTCTAAGAAAGCTCTTCTGCCTGTTTGCGAGATAGAGTTGGAAATGTCAAAATGCTGTATTAAAGGAAGGCTAAAACTTTTATTCCTTGTCCCCCCCTGGATTTATTCTCTAAAACTTTACTGTTTATTGTCCCCCCCAACTATGAAACGGGATTTTCGCCCCTGCCCTCAGTCACCTTCTCCCCTTTGTGCCCGCTGTATATATGATGCAATTGTGACTTATAAACTATTAAATTATTAAGAGACCTAATAAGTACCAGTTATAGTTTGACATAATTATTATATTTCAGTTTTAAAGATTAGGAACATCCTTAGACAGTACAGTAGGTAAAACAACATTTTTGGACAGTCATATTCAAGCTTCAGCTTTGGCATTCAGAAGTGAAACATATTTGGACTAAAAAGTTTGTGGTCTTTAAAAGCTCATTGAAAGACAGCGCATATCTTGGAGAATTTATATAAACTTAGGGCTGTGCGATTAATCGATTTTAAATCTAAATCGGATTTATTAATCACAATCGATGTTAAAAAAAGGAAAATCGGAAAATCGATTTTCCTTTTTTGCAGCTGGCTGCATTACAGACAGATCTCGTCTAGTCATCTTTGTTTGGTCAAGAAAATTGTAAATGTTGTCACTTTACTAAACTCAAGGAGGATTTACAGTATCTTTCAATTGCACTTCATTCCCAAAAGGGAAATGTGTTTGCTATTTTTCTTTAAAAATAAAGATAAAATATTTGAAACAATTTATTCCATTGTCTTTTGTAGTTTTACCAAAAAAAAATCGAAATCGAAATCGAAAATCGGGTTTTCAGAGAAAAAAATCGGGATTTTATTTTTGTCCAAAATCGCCCAGCCCTATATAAACTGTTATTTTAGTTATTTTTTTTTTTTTATATCAAGACCTTAGTGACTCTAATGAGAGGGAGCGGATTTAGCTAAAGAAATTAAATGGCCTTTTGAGAACCCATCTTTATGGATTCAGACATGTTTTGACCTGGTTCTGAGGAGAACGGCTTGCCAGAGCATTTATGAATACTGAAACTAGAAAACTGTTGACATGTATTACCATTGGATACATGACATATATTCAAACATTTTTCACCTCAAGGATGTCTGCATGGAGAGTTGTATAGTTGGTCTATCGGTGCTCAGCCATACTCCATTTTTATCACAAGGGTGGGGGTTGCCTGGGGTGTATGCTGTATGTATGTATGTATGTGTGTGTGTGTGTGTGTGTGTGTGTGTGTGTGTGTGTGTGTGTGTGTGTGTGTGTGTGTGTGTGTGTGTGTGTGTGTGTGTGTGTGTGTGTGTGTGTATGTGCAGGTCAGCTGACAGTCCTGCCGGGGCCCCGGACAAAATAATCTAAGATGGCCCCCCCTACGCCTGGATCTCTCCTTCTCCCTCTTCCTCTCCTCTTCCTCTGCTCTTCAGGTTTTTATACAAGCTAATGGACGTTAACATTAGAGCTAGCCAGTTAGGTTAAGTTACAAGGTTGGTAAACGTTGGCTGCGCTGTTTCTTACCTTGCTCTACACTGACTTTATTAATTCCAGCTTCACCGTCACCACCTTTTTAAAATATTTGTGTAGAGAATCTATGAGGCCTCTATTTTCTTCTTCTCTTCTTCTCTTTTCTGAGCACCGGACTTGTGCTGACCGGACATTTTGACCATTCTAATGGTTGAATTAAATGATAACATCAAATTTTGATCAGCGGCCAAACCATTTTTGTGTTGGGGGTTCTTGACCACAAGGACAATTAGAAAGAAAACAAATAACAAGCTTTTATGTAACTCAAATACTACATATTTTTTCCACAAATAGGCTTATTTTGAAACATTTTGAAAAATTATTCCATAATTTAATGAGAATAAAAAAAAAACAAACAAAAACAAATACGGGGAGTGGGGGGGTCAAGGGGGATTGCTTCTTTTCTCTTTTTAATGTAAAGCACTTTGTGTTGCATTTTATCTGCATGAAAGGTGCTATATAAATAAATAAAAGTTAAAGTTATAGTTAATCAGAAAATTATGCAGGGGATCTTTAAAAAATGCATTTCTACAATAGGGGATAATTCTGAAGTGACTATTTGCACACAGGATTATTGAATATATTGACATTTTTGTTAAATTATAGTGTGGTATTATTCAATTACACCACTGCTATCTGATGGCAAAATATAATATACATTATATAGTTTTTGTATGCTATCAAAGTATAGCAAAGTTTCCAACGAGCAGGCTATTCCCTCAATAAACACTGCCTAAAGTGTGTGTCTGACCAGAGTTTCCTGAGTCCTCATCTCTCAGCAGGGGGCCGATGAGCTCCAGGTGAGTGTGAATGTGCTGGTTGATGTGCGGCAACCACTGGTCGCACTGATGAAGACTCCGCAGGAGCTGCACTGTTGCCTCCAGCAATACGGTGGTCCGAGGACTGCAGAAAGGCTCGCCGGGAAGGAGGTTACTGGGCATGCCTCTTATCTGCAGGTCACGCAGTGCCACCTGCGATGCATACAGAGACTTTTTTCACTATGTTTTACTATTAGATATTCTTTTAATTAAAGGAAAAATAAATAAAAAAAATATATAAAAAGGACAAGGATTGGTATACTCTTTTAGAAAAAACACACACTATGTTAATATCCACCAAACACAGACAAATTCAATTCAATATTTTACATCAAATTTACTACACTCCCTATAGATTAAATAAATGTAATAGTGCGGTCTCTGCCATGTGCCAAAGATGTAAAATAAATACTGGAAATCTACTCCATATGCTCTGGAACTGTCCTATTATAGATGCTTTCTGGAAATATGTGATCAAAACAATCTCTGATATTTTCAAATCCCATATTCTTGATCCTAAAGTCTGGATACTGGGAGATATCAGTTCACTAAGTATGACTTATCATAAAAAGTATTTCATTCTGGGAATTTAATTCATTTCTATTTTCATTCAGGCACCGCGGCAACAAATTGTATTCTTAAAAACTGGAAATCAGAAAACCCCCCAGAACCCAAACAGTGGATCAATGAACTTGGATCATATAGTACTCCAGAAAAAATATTGTATTCCGTTAGAAAAAAAACTTTGACCTTATTTGGGGACCTTTTTTGGATGTTTTGCCTTTGTTGGACTAATGATCTGAATCATCTACTATATTAATGAATGTGTTTACACAGGACTTGATTATCTAATTTATTATTCATTTTTGTTCTAGACATATGTTAAATGATTTTTGAATGATGTAATTTATTGACCATATGACGGAGGGAAGGGGAGAGGGGTGTGCTGTTGTTTTTATTTTTATTTACTTATTTATTTATTTTTCCTTTTTTTTATTTATTTTTTCTTTTTCTTATTTTTTTTTCTCTTATTATTTATTTATTTATTTTGGTTTAATTAATGTTATGAAAAGTTAAAAAAGGGGGAAAATATTGATAATTATATTGTTATTGTAAATCTTATTTTTTTTCTTTTTTTAATGCCCTCAATAAAGATATCTATACAAAAAAAATATATTCTTTAAATTTATTTAGAGTCTGGGAAGATTTTTTTTAAAAAGTCCTTGTATATTCAATAAAAACCTATTTTCTACATTAGAAATGACATAATGAGTGATATGTTTCTAAACCTTTTCTCCAGGATTACTGCTGTAGAACAACACGCAGGGGTACAATTCAGAGGCCACCACACCTTCAAATGCCAATTTCGGCTCCTAGAATGGAAAGCACAAGGGAAACCTCAACAGTTAAGATAAACCAGTCAGCCAGAGGACAGGCCGTGAACACTGACTGCAAATGTTTGGTCAGACCTTGTGGTTCTTAGCAAACGATATGGTATGAGCCTCCATGTCCAGGATGCAGGTGATAGTGTCACCCTGAGTAAAGGAAGGCAGTGTGCGGATCAGTTCCCCTCCATGGTACAGGTTCCCACTGTAAGCTCGATACAGCCACATGTCCGTGGTGGTATGGTGGTTGTGATCTCTGATTGGCCAGCGAGAAACGCCGATGCAGGTGCCCTCATTACCTCTGTTCTCTTTGGTAATGTGGAACTGAGAGAAGTTGGATGAGATAAATTACTCAAGATGTAATCAAATCTGATAAGTGTCCGTTTAAGATTCAATGTTTGGTTAGGATTTGTGAAGCGCAGCAGATATTTGTACCTTCCATATGAAACAGCCAGACGTAATGGCCGTGGTGGCCAGGCCGTAACCTTTCCCTCCTGAGCCATGGGAGAGGATGTTCCCACTCTCCAGAGAACAGCAGATGAGTTTGTGTGGATCAAAGGAAAAATCTCCAATGGGGATGCATTCATCATAGCTGCCAGGATTCTATGAAAAAAAACATATATATAACAAATATTTTGTTAATCTATGTCATACAAAATATTATGTATGGAAAAAGACTATTATGGTTATCGGTTTTCAACTACTAAATGTTACATACACAAATAAAATAATTAATTACAAAAAAAACAAGCAGCAGCAGGTATGAAGGCATTTGATAAACCTGGAAATAAAGGAATTATTTAGTTTCTGTCGTGTTTAGATTTTGATATAGTGAACTATTCATTATACATAATTTCTATGTCCTTAGTGTGATAAAGGAAAACTAAGTATACCATGTTAAAAGTTATATTATAAACACATTGATGTGATTTAAAGCTGCTAGGATCCAGGGGGTGGGTGGGTAATGTCTGGGGTTATGATTTTATTTTCATTTATTTATTTATTTTTGCTCTTAATTTATGTGTTAATTTTGCATTGTTATACTTAATAATATGGGCATTACTTTTTTTGTTTTTTTTTTGGTTTGTATTTGTTTTTTTTTGTTATTACATTTATCTATTCATTTTTTGTTGTTATGTATTGGTGTTTTTTTTGCACCATGTTGTTTTTTCAGAAAAAGGAAAAGAAGAAATAAAAATTTGATCACAAAAAAAAAAAAAAAAAAGAAGTGTGGGACTCAAATCTAAGCACCACATATTGTAATAAAATAAATGTTTATTTTGAAAGAAATAACTGATAAATATACTTCTTTTTTACAAGCATGTTGTTGTATATATGAAGAGAAACATGAACATGGGGAGATGCACAAACACTCTAGCAAACAGAGGGAAATAACTGCCTCGCACAGCACAAAATATCAAATTATTCTTCAAAGAAAGTATAAGCTTGAAAAAATCAAATCAAATAAATTCTAAGATGGTATTGGAAATTGATCCTTTATTCCAGAAAATATGTAAATGTGCTCCCAATCATTTTCTATTTTCAACCAGTAAAAAAAAGTAAGAAAAGCAAAAAGAAGAATAAGCAACAGTTCCCTTTTCCAATATTTAGGCTTTATGCTGTGTGGTAATCTTAAAAAGCTTGATAAAATTGTGAATATACTGTACTTAAATATGATGTACATAAAAACAATTCACTGTGAATTGAAAAAAAAAATTTCCAAAATAATTTCCAGGTTTTCCCCATATGCCACTTACATTAAGTGACTGACTTATGCATGAAATCTATGAAGATGCTTGGTATTTTGAGAAAAGTTTGTCCTTTTGTTCTTCCTTCCTCTCATTTAACTCTCTATTATAGTTTAATCTTCCCTCATCTTAATTACTGCAACATTGTTTGGGCTTCGACACATCCAACATATATTAATAAATTATTGATTAGTCAAAAAAGGTTTCTCAGAATGATATCACACGCAAACAGATCTGCTCCCCTTTTCATTAATTATTCATTATTATCCATCAATAAAATTAACATTTTTAAAACATGTTTGTTTATGTTCAAATTCAAAAATGATATACAAGATCTTCCTTCTTCCTTTCATAATTTCTTTTGTGTTAATTCCGATATTCATTCTTATGCCACAAGGCACAAAGATGATTTTAATTTACCGTTTTGTAGAACATGCAAACATCAATCTTTCATCACTTACAGAGGCCCCCACTTGTGGAATTCACTCAATAAATCTCTTAAATCATCACCATCCTTGCCAATATTCAAAAAACATTTAAAGAACTTTCTTATTGTTTCATCTTTGTAATGTTCATTATTTTATCTGAGTTACATTTTCTTGTGTTTTTTTGTTTTTTTACTCTCCCTTGTGTAGCTTTGTTTTGTTTTTTATTCATATATGGAAAGGATTCAATATAAGCCACCAGGCTTCTTCCTTTCCTTGCATGTTATTTCATAGTTTTTCATTTTTTGTTCATATTTGTCTTATATTGCTAAATAAACTAAACTAAACTAAACTTATTTTTTTCCAAACTATTATTGTTGGAGGCTAGCAGTTTTTATCTGTACAGATTTGACAAGCTGTACCAATGAAGTGCAAAAAAGATTGTAATACTGATAGGCATGTATTCTAGCGTAAAATGAACATTAAGACATTAAACAGGCTTGAACACAGAGCAAAAGAAGTATAATACATAGCACAATTAATGTAATAAAAATACAGCATTACCACAGTTTCTTTTTCAGTTGTCTTTTCATAGTTTCTCTCATCAAGTGGTTCATCCCACATATACACAGACAACAGCTGAAAGAGCTGTTTAACAATCTGCAAGAAAGCACAGAAAAGGCAACATTTGCACACAGTTCCTCCATTTTCAATGTTATCTTGCATTTCTGTTGCATTCTTATGTTTTCAGCCGTACCTGTTGGATCTGAACAGGCTCAGAACAAGCAGGTAATAGTCTTTCTAAAACATGGAAGGCCAAAAGCTTAGTGCGGAGACTCTGGAAGCGAGGAGATCCTAAGAAAAGAAGGGTGACGGGATGAACTGAAAGGCGAGGTCTCCTGCATTGTAAGGTAACCATTACTGATAATATTCTCAACATTTTTAACCATTTTACCTGATGAGGATTCGCGTAAAATAATGGCCATGAGTGGATCGATCCATTTGATAAAAGTTGAAAGTCTTCTCATTACTTTTAATGACAACACTCGCCTCAGAAAAACCAAGAAATCCGCCAGCTGAGATTCAACTATTTTTCTGGTTTCTACTCCTCAAACATAAAAAAATAAATAAATAAATACTTAGAATAGATACTATCCAAATCTGTGCAAATCCATTTACAATTCTTGGTTTAAAAATGAAATTATCATACTGTAATTAGGTTTGCCACACCTTGTAGACTTGTGTTCCTGTTGTTTGCTTCCACATCTGCTCTCTCAGCTGTTCCCTTTTCTGCTCCCTGTTGGTGGTGAAAATTGTAGAGGATGTTTTGGAGCTGCTCACACATGACCTCCATTAGAGCATGCGATACATCCAAAGGCAGCAAATCCTCGCAGGAGCTGAGAGCACAGTATGAACAGCTTTGTAAATACAACAAAAGGGAAAAAACGGTTTCTGGTTTGTAACAGTTTTACCATCTGGCCATTCTCACCTAGCGGCAACGGTCAATATCTGAAGCAGACGGGCACAAGCCAGTCTGACGGCCCCACTGGGAAGCATCGATCCAGGTGTTGAGACTGCAAACCATCCCTGGTTCATCAGTGCACAGCTGTTGTTGGTCAGGATGGAAAGGATTTCCAAGATGCCACATTTGATGATCAGCACCAGATCCACAGGTTGGTAACAGAAATTCAGGGCAAACATAGTGGCTAGAAGAAGGTGCTGGCAGGATCCTGAGTGTTAAGATGGAGATAAAGTAAAGTCAAATCTGTAGGAAAAAGTGAGTATATTATGGCAAGTGACACAGTTCTGTTGGTGCTCGGCCTGATGTATCTAGGTCAGGGGTGTCAAATATGCGGCCCGCGAGAAGTTTCCAACGCAAAAAAACGAAATGTTAATTTACTAAAAAGGAAGGCATAAATAATTGCCATGAATCGCAGCATATCCGATAATATATTTCTTCTACAAATCCATCGTTATTCCACAAATAGAGCAGTTTTCGACATTTTTTTTGTTTTTTAGAATGCATTTGCCAATTTTATTTCTTTGCAGACGGTCGTTTATTTTTATTAACTCACTACTATTATATATTTTTGCAGGAAAAATATCACTGCTAAAAAAGATGATAGAAGATATTTATTCTGAGAATTTCAGTTTTGAATACGAGGATAGTGACAAAGTAAAACAGTTAAAAGAGAAGTGCTGACTTTTTCGGCACACTGGCGTAAATATCCGTGCCAATTTTTAAAAATAAATACACTTAATTGTACTGGAAAAATCTCTAAATCACAAAGAAACACTCTCGGATGTAATAAGAAAGATTTTGCTTTTAATTAAATTTCCTATGAAAAAGCGAAATATAAAAAAAACATACTTGTTTCTGTTTATCTTTGTAAAATGATATTAAAAGTATCTTACATAATTTGAAAAAAAAAACGAGAAATATCAAGAAAAGATCCTGAAGAAATATATTTTACATAATTAGAGTGTAAACAAAGTGCATATTTCCTTTAAAATTAACTAAACTGATATTGGATTAGATAACAATAGTAAAAAGAAAAGAATTAGAGAAAACATTTTCCGCACTGTTTTTGTTATTTTGAACGTGCGGCCCGCGAGAAAAAAATTGGTAAAATCTGGCCCGCCAAGCAAAATGAATTTGACACCCCTGCTCTAGGTTTTGTTCTGTGGATCTACAAAGCTATTAGTATCAATGTATCAAAATTATTATACATAATCAGCTGATGATGAAATGATTGAATACCTGGATGCTCCTTTTCCGACTGGACCCTATGTTTGAGGACACGCACCACGAGCTGGTAGAAGGTGTGAGCTGCAGATTGAAGCTCTCTTTGTGTCTCCAATGAAGCTGCACTAGTTCCACACTGGATTGACAGACATTGCAGGGGAAGACAAAATCAGCTTTATGAACAATTCTTCCAGTGTAGAAGACAGGCTGAAATGCTGTTTGTCATAACTGCTGACGAATAATACACGGCAGACAAAAACAAAATCTTAGCACAGTTTTGAATATGTTTGCTTTACATTCTCTACATATCGTAAATATTCAAACAAACATTGTGGCGGCCCGATTACTGAATGTACCATGTAATGTTGAGTCTCATAACTGGCTCCTGAGTGAGAATCAATGATCTGTGTTCCCAAGGAGAAGCATCCAGAGAGGAATTGGAGCTGGACCGATTGCAACAAAGCAGGAAACTGAGAGGAAACAGAGGATCTACTGCTCTTCTCCTCCATCTTAGACAGGAAGGCCGACATCTGACACAAGGCCTCCAGACGCATCTGATCACAAAAAAAAGTTAGCTGCTGGTTAAAGCCTTGAAATTTAGTAACATTTAGCACCTGTACAAGTTTACAAGGACTGTGTGGGAATGTCGAAGCACAAATGCTTTTAGTTCACCAAGGTTCAGTCACTAAACCAGGGGTCGGCAACCCGCGGCTCCAGAGCCGCATGCGGCTCTTTAGTGCTGCCCTAGTGGCTCCTGGAGCTTTTTCAAAAATGTTTGACCTTTTTTTTCCTTTTTCTTCTCTTTTTCTTTTTTCTCTT
Source organism: Cololabis saira (assembly GCF_033807715.1). Lineage (NCBI taxonomy): Eukaryota > Metazoa > Chordata > Actinopteri > Beloniformes > Belonidae > Cololabis > Cololabis saira. Next base: position 10,875,540 of record NC_084597.1, on the reverse strand, counting down.
TTTTTCTTCCCTTTTCCTTTCCTTTTTAATCTCGATATTTCGACCTTTTTCTCAACATTTTGACTTTTTTCTCAATATTGTACTTCAACATTAATCTTGACATTTTGACTTTTTTCTCAAAATATCAACTTTTTGCTCGACATTTCGACTTTTTTCTCAACATTTCCACTTTTTTCTCGACATTTTGACTTTTTTCTCGAGATTGTACTTCAACATTAATCTCGACATTTCGACTTTTTTCTCGACATTTCGACTTTTTTCATGAAATTTTGACTATTTCCTCGACATTTCGACTTTTTTCTCAACATTTCCACTTTTTCTCAACATTTTTACTTTTTTCTCGAAGTGCATAATGAAAAAAACATCTTCCCCCACTTATAACTAATAGATACATGCAGCATGTGTTGTCTTCATTCTAAGGCTGATACAAGACTCAGTCATTTTTTGCGGCTCCAGACATACCGGTATTTGTTTTTTGTCTTTTTCGTCCAATATGGCTCTTTCAACATTTTGGGTTGCCGACCCCTGCACTAAACATTGAAATGGGATGGCTGAAGCTCAAAACAGAGGCTTGTAAATTGAGTTATGATTAATCTTGTCACTGTCATCATCATCCTGATACAGCTGTACCAATCACAGTAACCCATAACACTTAGAGATGCATGTTAAAAAATAATTAGGTCTTTATTTCTTGAGGGTTATGAATAACTCTCATGTACTCTGCTTATAAGCCTATGAGACAAATGAAGTGTGATTGTGATGAATAGAAACAACACAAACAATACTGTTATTCTTAAATGGCAGTAAAATGTTCAGTTACCTCTGCCCGCTGTTGCTGCTGTAGTATGGCAAAAGTGATGGCCTTTGGATCTGCCTGACAACAGGTCTCTCCGCCCACCACTGATGGTGAGGTGGACAGAAGGTGGACCAGACTTCCACAGACAAAGTGAAACACCTGGTTCAGAATAGGCACAGTGTTGCTGCTGCAGTTGGACATGGAGGCAGTTGGACTGATACACTGCCTCAAACGATCCCAGGCATCTTTCATTATTCCCAAAGAGCACAGAGGTAAGCCTGAAGCAGACAGGTCGAAAACAAGTCAGTCTTTTTTTCTGATCATTATTGTTATTTATCAACAGGTCATTCAGTGTTTATTTCTAGTTACCGTATTGGCCCGAATATAAGACGACCCTGATTATAAGACGACCCCCTCTTTTACAAGACTCAAGTTTGAAAAAAGACTTTTTGAACACCAAATTCAATTTTCATACAGAAAATAATTAGAGTACATCTGAAACAAATGATTATAATAATATATTTGAGAGAAAAAGCTTGTTATTTTGCCTCATTCAAATCATCATCTTGAAGTTTGCATCATAACTTCTCCTCAGCTGCTGGTTAACCTGCCGATCTTCCACCCACTTTTCTCGTTTCTCCATCTTCTGTTATCTCTTCTCTTATTTTCTTCTCTTTTCTTTCTTAGTGCTATTTTTTATTTTTCTTCTCCGTGTTACCGTTATTTTTAATTGTATTTTTCGTGACAGGGGTTTGCTTTGGCCTGGGGAGTTAAGTTCAGCATTCGCTTTAAAGATATCTGGCGCCATCTAGTGTTGTGAATGGGTATAATGTCTAGACCCCGAATGTAAGACGACGCCCACTTTTTCAGTCTTATTTCAATGCAAAAAACACCGTCTTATATTCGGGCCAATACAGTAATACGAAACGATCGTATTCCAAAAAAAGAGTTAAAGTCTATAAACTCTTGCATTATGTTTTCTTAGTAAATGTTCAGAGTGAAAAAAGTGTTAGCACTATGTTGTTAATACTCCAACACAGCTCAGCACAGAAACACTGTCAGGCTTTTAGTCATGATAGAACAGAAAAATATTGAGGGCTGAGGATTTTCCACTCACTCATTTTATTCTTTGAAGATCCACAAGTGTTTTTGAATTGGTCGAGCTAAAAGAGGAAAAAAACACAATATTAGTACTATTTAGGAGCCGTAGGTTGAAATTCTTGTAAAATGCAGGACCAACCTGTTTTCGTCCATTAACAGACAATGTTAAAGACTCTGTTGATAGTTTCCTGGAAGTAAGATGGTATGGATTTTCAGTGATCACACAAAACAAACTAAAGGCAAACAACAATTCCCAAACCCTTCCAGGCAATTTACAGAAAATGTTTTGTGACAGGGAGGGGGGTTATAATTTAAGAGGAAAATATCATTTAAAAAAAAATGTTTTCATTCTAAAAGGAAAAGCATGTGTATCTCAGTTGTTGGAGTGGATTTACGGAATGGGTTGGTACAAATATAAATCAATTTAAAAAACGGTACAAAAAGGAAGTTCTGGGAAGTTATTTGGTTGAGGAGTTATGTTAAGGCAATATGGTGTTTGTTAGCTGGTTAGGTGCAAAGGCTCAACCAATGGGAAAATCGGTAGCCTATTAGGTAATTGCAGCTATTTATTATTAATATTTATGTTTAATTTATGATAGAGGTAACAAAGGGGCAGGGTTAAATAAGTTTTACTTCTACCTGCTCCTTTTCGGACACTGTTTTTTTTTTCCCCTGTTTGTATTATGTTTTTGTTGTTGTTGCTTTTTTTTCTGTATGTTTTGAATTTGTTTTAAAATCTTATATTTTTTTCCTTATGTGTTGAAAATAAACAAATCAATCAATCAAAAAACCCTACCTTACTACAGTGTTCAGAGGCTGAGCACTCTCCCTCGCGCTGGGCTCTTTCCAGGCAGGCCCGACTCCCAGCAGAAGGAAGAGGCAACGAGATACAATCAGATGGCAGGCAGTGGGAAAAGACAACCTTTCATCGGATTCCCCATGAGCGTCCCACTGCTGTTTGGTTTCTGCCTCCCTCTCTGGGCTGACGGGGCTCTCCATGCTGCTGGGGAGGGTGGAAGTGCCAAACGACTCATAAACGGTCACGTCCTGCTGTATTTGCATAGCTTCCCTCGTGGCCATGAATGATTCTAAAACTTCTACAGAGACAGAAAAGACACTGGAGATTCAGATTTGTTGTGATAATAAATGTAGGTGTGCATGTGCATTAAACCCCTGCAACTTGTAAGCACTAAGATACCAATGAAAAAAAAAAAAACAATGCATTTTTAAAAATGCTGGTCAGAAAAGAGAAATCTAACCTGAAAGGTACATACGACTGTTGCTAAATCTGTCCTCTCCAGTAGTTTCTTCCTGGTTGTGATTTGCTGTAGGGGTTGGGGGCATCTGCACCTCCCGATGACACTGACTTCCTGTTGGCTGCTCAGGAAGTTTCCCCACCTGGTCCACTGATGTGCACGGCTCTAACCCATCTACATCAGGACTTTGGAGAGACTGTGAATTCTACAATAAAGAAACATCTTAACTACATCTCTAAATCAGGTCACCATTAATCATATTAAACTCTTAAAGCATCATTTAAAAAATGCAACAAATGTGGAGAAATTGTTAAAATTAATATACAGGACTGTCTCAGAAAAATTGAATATTGTGATAAAGTTCTTTATTTTCTGTAATGCAATTAAAAAAACAAAAATGTCATACATTCTGCATTCATTACAAATCAACTGAAATATTGCAAGCCTTTTATTATTTTAATATTGCTGATTATGGCTTAAAGTTTAAAATTAAGATTCCCAGAATATTGTAATTTTTTGAGATAGGATATTTGAGTTTTCTTAAGCTGTAAACCTTGATCAGCAATATTAAAATAATAAAAGGCTTGCAATATTTCAGTTGATTTGTAATGAATCCAGAATGTATGACATTTTTGCATTACAGAAAATAAAGGACTTTATCACAATATTCAAATTTTCCGAGACAGTCCTGTAATTAAGCACAATTACCCAGTGAAATTTGTAGAATAAATATTAAGCCACATGTTAATTAGGCCATGTCACTATATAATTACAAAAAAAAAAACAGAATAAAATAAACAATATTGCACTGAAAGTATTTGTTATTTGGTGAGCGTTACCTGTTTGGTAACTGCTTGCACTTGTGACATTTTTGGAAAGTTTATAAGGGTCAGTAGAGTGCTCCTGATTTTATAAACTGTTTCATAGACATCAAAGAGCACCTCACAGGACTCATATCTGTCTCAGCAGAGTGGAGACATGAATTGGATTGTCAGCATTATTCAACACAAAATATTAATCACACACATCATAAACAAATCATTTATTCAGATAACCTTCAGCATTGTTTGAATGTATAGCAGTGACATTTCTCCGTGCATTGTGTATTAATTTGAGCTACTGACCTGTCCTGCCAACAGGCATCTTTCTGCAGTCCGGTGTGTTTAAGCAGAGCAGCCAGACTGCAGCGACAGACAACCTCCAGCAGATAATCTCCTGAAGTGCCTCCACTCTCCCATTCTGCAGCCAAAGCAAATAATATAGTTGTAAAACAACAACCTCACAACCAGAAAAAGAATTTTTGGAATAGACATCAAGTTTATTATCCTCATATTATACACTTTTAGGCACAGTTCTAGACGTAACAAGTACGTTGGAGTACCTTTGCTGTTAGCGTACTCCTCCATCTTCCTCCAAAGGCCACCTGCAGGACCTCTGGTGGATCCCAGAGCCAGCTCCAGTAAAGTCCTGCTGTCCTGAGTCAGATTCAGTTCTGAGATTCTGGCATCACTGCCTCCCACCAGCACCACCTCCGTTAGCCACGTCATACAAGAGTCTGCAGAAGAACGCTTCAATAAAAAACACACACTGCAACAACATCAATTACATTCTCAGCTGCATAATAATGATGATGTCTTTGATTACCGGTAAAAGATGTCACTCAGGACATTGGTGTGGCTTCTCATATGCTTTGCTCACTTACATATATGCATATAAGCCACATCCGCTCTATTTTAAAAAAAAAAGTTTTGGAAAAAGATATACAAGCCGCACCTGCATACAAGCCGCATCCGCTCTATTTAAAAAAAAAGATATGCAAGCCGCAGATATTTATGTTGTTAGATTAGATATTTACTACATGTACAGAAGGATTTTGAACTGTAAATGATGTACATGTTTGTGCCTAAATAGATCCTTTCAAACACTGCAAAAACTCAAAATCTTAACGAGAATATTTGTCTTATTTTTAGTTTAAATGTCTCATTTTTAGTAAAAAAAAAAATCTCATTACCGGTACACTTAAAACAACACTTATCGCTGGAAAAAACAACAATTTTCACCTGTTTCAAGTAGATTCTCGCTTAAAATAAGTAGAAAAATCTGCCAGTGGGACAAGATTTATCTTTTCATTTCAAGCAAAAAAATATGTCCCACTGGCGGATCTTTCTACTTATTTCAAGTGAAAATTTACTTGAAACAGATGAAAATGGTCAAATAACAAGTTATTTTTCTGGTAATGACTCTTGTTTTAAGTGTAATGAGATTTATTGACTAAAATTAGACATTTAGGACATTTAGAAATAAGACAAATATTCCTGGTAAGATTTTGAGTTTTTGCAGTGTAACAGTATCTTTTAACACGGCAGCAACTTTGCTGATTAAAACGGGACAGAACCAAGAGAAAATAAGCAGTATTTATTCATCTATTTATCTGTTTGAAATCTGCTTCTACTTCTATCTGCTAAAGAACAAGTAGTGTATTCTTCTTTGCATTTATTTTGTCTTAGTTTTGATTCTAATTCCGGTTAGAGCGCCCCGAGCGGTGGAAGAAAAATCCACAGAATAGCCGCACCTTTGTATAAGCTGCATGGTTCAAAACCTATGAAAAAAGTAGCGGCTTATAGTCCAGAAAATACGGTACTTTTATTTTAGGTCTTACAAAAAGAATCTTGGAAAACCGCTGATTTGTGTTTATTTATTCAAGTATGGAGAGGAGACAAATGTCTATACCCAGCTCTGTGAAGTCCATCTCAAGGCCATTCCTGAGGAGCACATTTGATAACCAGATCTCTGATGTTTTCTCCTGGGGAGAAGATGGTGGGCCTTGCAGCATACCACCAAGGCAGCGGCCAACTGCCAACGCAACAGACCGCTCCAGGTCCAGCAGCCAGACCCATCTGTGCTCCTCCTCCTGGTGCTGTCCGAGGCTCGCGTTTCCTTCGCTTTTGTCTGTAAGAAATGTCCCACTGGTATTTTTAAGCAAGTTTGTATGTTCTGCTGTAACAAAACAATGATGGGACCAGTGATAACAATAATCGAGGATAAATAAAAGGGGGTCTTCACTGACCTGAGCTGGTTTTCTGAGCCTCTAATCCCAGTTCTTGTTGCTCTAGCAGGACTGTTTCTGGCAGCAAACTGTTAAACTCATTGAGGTGCTCCAACAAGGACAGTAAATGGCTTAGGAGAGCTTGAACTGTCCCTAGTGGCAGCAGCAGCAAAGAGTATATTATGTGGCACAGCAGGCTGCCAGCCACAGAATTGTACAGCACCCCTGGGACAAAGAGTGAGACAGGAGAGAGGGATTAGAGCAATTTGTAAAACTAACCAAGTTGAAGATTACATCTAAAAACAGACATTGGAGAAAAGTAGGAATCAATCTTTAATCACTACAGAAAAACACAAATTAATAACACTAAACATTTTTATCGCATTCTGGATTTGATTCTTCATGGGTAGGGCTGGGGATCGATTCAAATATCAAGAATCGATTCGATTCCGATTCTTAAGATTCAGAATTGATTATCACGATCCGATTCGATCCGATATTGATTTGGGTTACTGTTAATAAAACTGTTTTTTCAGCTGTTGCATGAATTATATGACTGTGTAGTTATGCAACATACTAGTATTATATTGATTATATTATATTATATATTCAACAGCAAGTATTGGCAGCTAATGATGCTGTAAGGACCAATCAGCTCCCAGAATGCTGATAGAACTGCTTTCAGAAACATCATGTGGGTCAGAATTATCAAACAGATCCAGGGCAGCGAACCGAGGACGAAATAAATCGCTTTTATTTTTTCCCCATTTATGAGAATTTGGTTTTTAACATTTATGCAAATGTAACCCCAAGACAGTATATAAAGCAAAGAAATATAGACAATTTATGCAATTATAACTGAAAACTTTAATGTTTTCATACCTTTAAACATATTTAAAGGCAAAAACATGGCACCAGTTATTCTCGTGTCCAACAAAATATTCCTTTTTTGGGCATAAACAAAAAAGTACCCAAAGTTGTAATGTAATGATGAAAAAAAAAAAAAAAAAAATTTTTTTTTTTTTTTTTTTTTCTAAATTGATCTTTAGACATATGAATCGATTTTTAGCAATTAATATGAGAATCGATTTAAAATCGGAGAATCGATCTTTTCAACACAGGCCTATTCATGGGGAATGCGCTCTGTTTATTTACATAGCAAGAGGAAGTCTGTGACAACTACACAGTTGTTAGAAGCCTTACTGTGCAGCTTTTTAATGATCTGTGTATCCGAGGAACTCTCCTTCAGCAGATTGGTTGATCTCCTGAGTGTCTCAGCAGCACAGGGAAGAAGTAGGTGCAGATGTTCACGAAGCAGCGTAACACTACTGTCACTCTACACAGCAACACAAACAGTGTGACCATGAACATGACTCCATCACTAAAGTGCTCAATGTGAAAAATGTTTCAAAAAAATGTACCTGATTTTCAGCATTACAATACAGCACATGAAGTTACAAATGTGTGGTTACGGGAGCTTAAACAGGTCGTTGTCTTTCAGTCATGATTACATTTGCCATTGTGACTGACTGTTTTTGTACCTCAAGGTTGGACTGAATATAGCAGTGGGCAAGCAGGTGTTTGTGAAGTCCAGACAGCAGCTGGTGGAAGTGAGAGGGAGAATCTGTTTGTCCTGGACTGTCAACAGACAGCTGTTTGTCGCTGTTCTTCTCCATTTCACCAAACTGCTGCTCCTGTACAAACATTCAAAGCAAAAAAAGAAATAAAAGTCAATCAACATACAGTGTGACCCAGCAATACTGTGTCAATGGCCAAAAGGCCATAATCATAATATTCCCTCCACAGGCATTAGGCACAATATATGAATTACTTTTTTTCTTCTTTTTTCCCTAATGACCCACTCTTCAGCAAAATATTTTTGTGTTTTATCCTTGTGCATGTACAAAATGCTCTTACATTCATTAATTGCTGTGAGTTCTACTGTTAATTTGGTCTTCACCAGACATTTAAGTGATCACTGTAGTCAATCATTCAAGACTTTATTTTGACATTAACATATTTTTTCCTTGAAAATCATGATTTGCCACTATCCATGTTGTGTTTTAAGCAAATTTTTACCACTTTCACGATCTCTTTGGCTGTTTTGTTTACTTGATACACAAGAATAATTTGATCCCTCTGTTTAAGGAACGAGATTCTACTTGGCACATCATTAGGGTGAAATACTTTACTGCCAGCTGCCAGAACAGAACTGAAGCATCTTTCCAACTGAACAATCTTAGTTGTTCAGTTGGATAGTTGATTAGTTGATAATAACAGGTGCAGGGGCGAAAATCCCGGGGGGGACAGGAGGGACAAGTGAGAGTTGAAAAAAATGTTACTGTTTATTGTCCCCCCCAACTATGAAACAGGATTTTCGCCCCTGAACAGGTGGTGATTTTATTCATTTGTATTCATTTCATTAGAAGTGCAAAGGTGATGTCGAAACATGCTACTGAGATGCTACTGACAATAGGACAGTACAACATTGGTCCTAAAGCTTAAGTCGAATATCTTCCCCATTCAACACACAATAAAGTCACAGATACAAAAACAAGGTCACCTATATGAATGTTTCATACCGTGTGAAAGTCTACACTAAGCAGCAGGGTTTTCAGCAGCACTTCTGCTAAATGCAGAGGGTCATAGGCCTCGAGAGAGCTAGATGACGAGGGTGGTCGTCCAGATACAGCAGGTGTCAGAGGAGGTCCTAGGGCTGTAATCTCGCCAAAATTGCTGTAACCTAGTAGAGAAGCTACATGGCTCTGATCCTGAAGGCTGCTGAGGACCATGTCTAGCTGCAGACGCTTTGAAAGATACAGAGAAGAGAAGAAGAAAGTCACAGTCATCAGTTACATGTTTTCAACAACTTTCAAGAAGGCTTCAACACGTATTACCCAGCAACACTAAAAGCTGAAGGTGATTAAGTCTCTTCACAAGCCAAACATGGACAAAAGAAAATCAAGGGCGATTACGTCTCCCGGATCGGCGTCACCGGGGCCCCGCCCTGGAGCCAGGCCTGGGGTTGGGGCTCGTTGGCGAGCGCCTGGTGGCCGGGTCTTTGCCCGTGGGACCCGGCCGGGCTCAGCCGGAAACGGCGACGTGGGCCCGCCTTCCCGTAGGCCCACCACCCGCACCGTGATGAGCTGGTGCCATGTGGGCTGGGTAGCAGTCGTGGCGGTGCCTCGACGACCCAATCCCTAGACCAGGGGTCGGCAACCCGCGGCTCTAGAGCCGCATGCGGCTCTTTAGCGCCGCCCTAGTGGCTCCTGGAGCTTTTTCAAAAATGTTTGACCTTTTTTTTTCCCTTTCTTCTTTTTTCTCTTTTTTCCTTTTTTCTCTTCTTTTTTTCTTCTTTTTTCTCTTTTTTTCTTCCTTTTTCCTTTCCCTTTTAATTTTGACATTTCGACTTTTTTCTCAATATTTCGACTTTTTTCTCGAAATTTTTGACTTTTTTCTCGACATTTTTCTCAAGATTGTACTTCAACATTAATCTTGACATTTCTACTTTTTTCTCGAAATTTTGACTTTTTTCTCAACATTTGTACTTTTTTCTCGACATTTCGACTTTTTTCTCGAAGTGCATAATAAAAAAAATAAATCTTCCCCCACTAATATAGAAACATGCAGCATGCGTTGCCTTCATTCTAAGGCTGATACAAGACTTTTCATTTTTTGTGGCTCCAGACATATTTGTTTTTTGTGTTTTTGGTCCAATATGGCTCTTTCAACATTTTGGGTTGCCGACCCCTGCCCTAGACCAAAACCTTCTCAGTAGGGACATGGAATGTCACCTCGCTGGGGGGGAAGGAGCCAGAGCTTGTGCGTGAGGTTGAGAGATACCGGCTAGAGATAGTCGGGCTCACCTCCACACATAGCTTGGGCTCTGGAACCCAGCTACTTGAAAGGGGCTGGACCCTCCACTACTCTGGAGTTGCCCAGGGTGAGAGGCGGCGGGCTGGTGTGGGCTTGTTTATAGCCCCTCAGCTCAGTCGCCATGTGTTGGAGTTCACCCCGGTGAACGAGAGGGTCGCCTCCCTGCGCCTTCGGGTCGGGAAAAGGTCTCGCACTGTTGTTTGTGCCTACGGGCCGAACAGCAGTGTGGAGTACCCGGCCTTCTTGGAGTCCCTGGGAGGGGTACTTGATAGTGCTCCAACTGGGGACTCCATTGTTTTACTGGGGGACTTCAACGCTCACGTGGGCGATGACAGTGATACCTGGAGAGGCGTGATTGGGAGGAACGACCTCCCTGATCTGAACCCGAGCGGTGCTTTGTTGTTGGATTTCTGTGCTAGTCACGGTTTGTCCATAACGAACACCATGTTCAGGCATAAGGGTGTCCATCAGTGCACGTGGCACCAGGACACCCTAGGCCGGAGGTCAATGATCGACTTTGTTGTCGTTTCATCTGACCTTCGGCTGTGTGCCTTCTCTGGGTGGGTGGAGAAGTCCTGCCTCAGGTGGAGGAGTTCAAGTATATCGGGGTCTTGTTCACGAGTGAGGGAACGATGGAGCGTGAGATTGACAGACGGATCGGTGCAGCGTCCGCAGTAATGCGGTCGATGTACCGGACCGTTGTGGTGAAGAAGGAGCTGAGTCGAAAGGCGAAGCTCTCGATTTACCGGTGAATCTACGCACCTACCCTCAACTATGGTCATGAACTTTGGACAAGATCGCGGATACAAGCGGCCGAGATGAGTTTCCTCCGCAGGGTGGCTGGACGCTCCCTTAGAGATAGGGTGAGGAGTTCGGTCACCCGGGAGGAGCTCGGAGTCGAGCCGCTACTCCTCCACATTGAGAGGAGTCAGCTGAGGTGGCTTGGGCATCTGTACCGGATCCTCCTGGACGCCTCCCTAGGGAGGTGTTCCAGGCATGTCCCTCCTCCCTAGGGAGGTGTTCCAGGCATGTCCCTCCTCCCTAGGGAGGTGTTCCAGGCATGTCCCTCCTCCCCAGGGAGGTGTTCCAGGCATGTCCCTCCTCCCCAGGGAGGTGTTCCAGGCATGTCCCTCCTCCCTAGGGAGGTGTTCCAGGCATGTCCCTCCTCCTTAGAAAGGTGTTCCAGGCATGTCCCTCCTCCCTAGGGAGGTGTTCCAGGCATGTCCCTCCTCCCTAGGGAGGTGTTCCAGGCATGTCCCTCCTCCCTAGGGAGGAGTTCCAGACATGTCCCTCCGGGAGGAGACCCCGGGGAAGACCCAGGACACGCTGGAGAGACTATGTCTCTCGGTTGGTCTGGGAACGCCTCGGACTCCCCCCGGAAGAGCTGGAGGAAGTGTCTGGGTTGAGGGAAATCTAGGCATCTCTGGTAAGACTGCTGCCCCCGCCACCCGGTAACGGATGAGCGGAAAAAAATGGATGGATGGACTTAACATCGTCTATAAAGACAATATTTCCGATCATGAACGTGCCATGGGACAAATGCATAAAAAAAAAAAGAAGCCATTTGGCTATTATGAAAAGTGCTGCTATGATGGTAACGTACATACCTGCCCCTTGGATAGAACATTTAAACTCTGGGGACCCTGAGGAAGGAGGGAGAGGAGAAGTTCTGTTCTTTCCCTGAGTGGAGGAAGCAGCAGGGATGCTCCAATGGACAGAGTATTCAAAACTGCCTGAGAATTGCCAGAAATGCCCACACAACAAGAAAATGCACATTAGATCATCCTCTAGTATCCACTGCATGCAATAAATGAAATTAAATATGGTCTTTAACAACTAATAACACTTATTCAAAGAAAACATTGTGACCTCTTTTGCTTAAAATGATGCTGTACCAGCTGAAGTCTGGACTCAAGACAACAAAAGGTGTCCTTTCTTATTCGGTACAAAGAAACTAGCAAAAGATCAATTGAGCTCTGCAAGTTTCAAGAACTTACAAATCATGCTGTTTTAACTCATTCTGCAGCTTCTTGTCATGGTTCCTCCTGTCTCAGACCACTGACATTGGTACCAGGGTCACCTCAAAAGTCGTTGCACTTCTGAGTTGTGTTACTTAAATGTATATTATATGACTTAACCATTTAATCTCTCAGAGGTCACAATTATGTTTTAGTTCATTTTTGTGCTTGCTAATTATTGTTAAAGGGAACCCTGCGTATTAAGACATGTAGGTCTTAAAAGATAAATGTTGGTATCAATTATAACAATGTGATATAAAAAACCTTTTTGATGTCTTCGTTTTTATAAAATTTGAAAATATAATTTAACTCGTAGGTCGCCATTGTTGTTTACACCGCAATGCATTCTGGGTAGTGACGGGTAGTGGCGGCGCCACCTGTCCTAATGATTCATAAAGCCTAGGACAGCGGTGGATGCTAATAATCTCCAAAATTATTGATATTGGAATACGTTTTATCACATAATAGCTTAAAGTGAACAGCTGCTGACAAAAACACAAGCTCTTGACAGCAAACGCTCTCCTCCTCTGTTTGCATTGAGACGCAGTTGCTGGGATTTTGTCCCACTCTCGCCTCATCCCGTCTTTTTTGGTCTTCATTTGGCTCGTTTTGAGATATGTTTTCAGTGTTGTCTTCCTCATTGACCTTGTGCTCGGGTTCAAATTGAAATGGCTGAACAGATGACATGTTTATCCTCTGGATTATCTCGTTGAACAGTCAAAACAGTGTACGGGGGCCAGCAGGTGCAACCGTGTGACGTCACTACCCAGAATGCATTGCGGTGTAAACAACAATGGCGACCTACGAGTTAAATTATATTTTCAAATTTTATAAAAACGAAGACATCAAAAAGGTTTTTTATATCACATTGTTATAATTGATACCAACATTTATCTTTTAAGACCTACATGTCTTAATACGCAGGGTTCCCTTTAATCTTGCCATTAAATGAGCTATATCACTATAGTAACATAGTTCATTTACTTGCTGTATGGAGTCTGGCATGTTGGTGTCTATGAGCCTGAAGAGCAGGTTTCTCAGGGGCCTGCCCTGAGCACCCAGAACCATAGAACCCGTCCCCCCTGCATGGGCCAGGGACAGGTGAATGGACAGAAGCTTCATGCACAGCAAAAGAAAATGGTGGTGGTCCCTGAGGAACAGAAAAAGACAACATTGGGAATCTGGTTTAAGTGGACAGCTGGAAAAGTGAGTGGAAGTTGAAAGTTGAAGTTGAAGATTTGTGAATCTTAAGGGGACTGTATTTTATTATAACACAATATAGCTACATGTATATATATATATATATATGTCATACCTTTTTGATAAAAATGGAGCTGGAGGGGTGTTGTTACTGATGCCATCACAGTAACTTTCTAGAAAGTTGCGTAAGTAGGCGAATGTGCTCTCCTCCAAGTCAACACAAAAGGGCCTGTGCCACGCTACGAGTTGTCTGGAAAAAAATTATAATTTAATAATCTTTTAAATCCATATACATTTACAGTACAGAATAAAACAATTCTTCAATATTTCAAAGAGGACAACACAAGAAAATAAGTCATTGATCACAAAGTATATTTTAGTACGACGGAGTATTAGGGCCAAACTAAGACAAAAAAAAGGGAAATTACGAGAATAAAGTCATAATATTATGAGAATAAAGTCGTAACATTACGAAAATAAAGTCATAATGTTGCGAGAATAAAGTCGTCATAGAATAAAGTCATAATATTGTCAGAATAAAGTCGTAACATTACAAGAATAAAGTCATAATGTTGCAAGAATAAAGTCGTAATAGAATAAAGTGGTAACATTACGAGAATAAAGTCGTAATATTACGAGAATAAAGTCGTAATATTATGAGAATATAATTTATGAGAACTGTAACAGGAAGAGCAGTCTTCTCCCTGTGTTAAAATGAGGAATATTTAGCATCTTGTGAAATTATATTTATATATTTATAATATATTTAATATTACGACTTTATTCTCATAATATTACGACTTTATTCTCAAAATATTACGACTTTATTCTCGTAATATTATGACTTTATTCTCATATTATTATGACTTTATATTTTATTTTTTCTCTTAGTTTGGCCCTAATACTCTGTTGTATAGAGAGAGATAGATGTTTTGTTTTTATTTTTACTTTGTGGATACATTAAAAGGAGGGCAGGAGAGGACTTGGTCATAGTAGGAAGATAGATACACACCCAGCCCTACAAAGGCAGGAGTGCAGCCCTGAGCAGCCAGGTAGGTAGGGCCGACCCACAGGAATCACGTGAACTTGTTTATAAATCAGTGTTTACCTATCAGTTGGAACTGCGGTCCATGCCAGACTATGAGATGTTCCAGCAGTGATTTGCTGAATGGAGACCCCCTCTAAGCCAAGCACTTTCTTGGGTTTGGTAATAGGCGTTGAAGTGTGGCCTTGGCCACACTGCCCCATCGTGTTGTTACCCCATGCATAGACTTCATTTTCTGAAGAGAGGACATTAACATGTTTAGAAGTCAGGGAAACTATCAAATATCTTTGCACATATTGACTCATTATTTAACTAACTAGCCATTAACTTCTGAAGAAGACTTACCGTGTGTTAGAGCCAGACAGTGGCTGTCCCCACATGAGATATCAATGATCTTAGTGATACTCAGGTCTTCTACAAACCGAGGCCTCAGTGACGTCGTTTCAGAGGAACCACAGCCTAAACATGAGCCACAACCCCATGCAAACACCTGCAGTAAAGAGACAAGAAAACCTCTTTAACTTATTGCTTTATACTTTGTGTCTAGAATAATGAGTTTCACTAAGCAGGTAGGAGAACTGAGACTGAAACCTTTGTGTAGGTGATGAAAATAATACTCTTGTCTAAAGATTTAGATTCAAGAAAAAGCTAAATTTGTTTGGACATTTTGACATCCTCACTGTTTTTATTCATTTGTTTGGTTTACAACTTTAAACTGTTTTGTTAAAATGCCTAAATACATGACATTAGCTCTAAATTAAAAAAATCAATGTATTTGATGAAAGTCAATGTTGACAATGACTTCAACTGCTAAAATAAACTCCTGAATCTCACCTGCCCTGCAGAGGTAAGGGCCAGAGATGACTGGCTACCTGCGCAGATTTTCCTGATGATAAATCCATGCAGGGCCTCTATGACCTTGGGACGATACACACGATTGGTGTCTCCATGACCTAGTTTACCTGCAAAGATGAGTCATACGCTGCATTTGTCAGTCCAGATCAAGACATTTCTGTCAAGACAGGAAAAGAATTACCCTGCTTTGGGGCTGTTCATTAATTCAAATCAAAGTGTGTATTATTTCCAGTAGAGCCTAAAAGATCTGTTAGGTTTGTTATATTATGCACAGAAATAAAAAAAAAACTACAATGAAAGAGAGCATTCAAAGTGTAACTTTGAATGCAAAGAATCTGCTTGATGTGTTTAAATCAAACTGAATATCATCTGATTACGTCCGCACCGTTGTCTCCTCCTCCAAAGGACCATACTGTGCGACCATCCTGTGCCACAACTATGGTGTGGGAACTCCCACAAGCCACCTGCCCCACACCACTGATATCCTTCACCAGTGTAGGCACGCTCCGACTCTGGCTGTCACTGTGACCTGCACCGGGCGGAACCACAAGACAAGAGGTGGATTCTAAAGCCGATATAAGACTATACAATACATACTATACATACTATACTTATACTGCAACACATATATAAACAATTTACAACCGCTATTCAGACTGCAAAAAAAAGCAATCAGGATACTTCACAATGTGGGTTATAAGGATCACACAAACACACTGTTTTTAAAGTCGCATGTGTTGAAATTCTGGGACATTGTCAAACTAAAAACTCTACAAATCATATTCAAAGCGAGAACTGATTCACTTCCAGGCAATTTACAGAAAATGTTTTGTGACAGGGAGGGGGGTTATAATTTAAGGGGAAAATATAATTTCAAAAAACAATGTTTTCATTCTAAAAGGCATGTGTATCTCAGTTGTTGGAGTGGATTTATGGAATGGGTTGGGTGATGGGATGAAGCAATGTACAAATATGAATCAATTTAAAAAACGGTACAAAAAGGAAGTTCTGGGAAGTTATTTGGTTGAGGAGGAGTTATGTTAAGGCAATATGGTGTTTGTTAGGTGCAAAGGCACAACCAATGGGAAAATCGGTAGCCTATTAGGTAATTGCAGCTATTCATTATTAATATTTATGTTTAATTTATGATAGAGGTAACAAAGGGGCAGGGTTAAATAAGTTTTACTTCTACCTGCTCCTTTTCGGACACTGTTTTTTTTTCCCCTGTTTGTATTACGTTTTTGTTGTTGTTGCTTTTTTTTCTGTATGTTTTGAATTTGTTTTAAAATCTTATATTTTTTTCCTTATGTGTTCGAAATAAACAATTCAATCAATCAATCAAAAAGAAAAATCTATACAATTTTCAAGATCACTGGAACATTATAAAATGTATACTATGCAAGGTGCTCCCACAGATGTCCCAGGTATGGTTCTACTTAAAACTGCTAAAAACAAGATGAAGCAACTTCAGAAATAATGCATATACCAAGTCTGCCAAAGTCCCCTTCTCCCCAGGTATAAAGCTCTCCATCGTTAGTCACGGCAGCACTGTGTCTGTAGCCGGCAGACACGCAAACAACAACCTGTAAGAGATATCATCACACAAGAGAAATCTATTTAATGCCAAGGCAGAAGTAAAAAAAAAAAAGAAACATCCATAAAACTAGACAGTTAAAGCTGCATTCTCCATCTATCTTTGCCCCAAAACACTCCTGCAGGCTTACTTTGCCTGACAGTGGCCCTTGTATCATTTTGGGGTATTTCTGTGTTGCACTGTTGCCATGACCCAGTTTCCCGTATTCTCCATCGCCCCAGCTGAACACCTGAAAGAAACATTTCGGCATTTTTTATAATTCACTTTTTTATAATTTAGTTTCAAAATATCAAGAGAAGTTAAAGTGTGTTGAAAAGCAATAAATGTAAAGCTTGACTCTCACATGTGTGATATCACCAGAGGTGTCAAAAGTATTCACATTCATTACTCAGGTAGAAGTATAGATACTAGAGTTTAAAAATACTCCTGTAGAAGTTGAAGTATCAACTCAAGTTTTTTACTCAAGTAAAAGTATAAAAGTACTGGTTTCAAAACTACTTAAAGTATAAAAGTAAAAGTAATGTAAGGGGGAAAAAAGCCATTAAGGACCAAAGCCATTGAAAATGAATGCATCTTAGTATAATGCAAATATATTAAAGAACCATATATGTGTACTATTGAGCATTAACATGTGTTTCAGAGAGCAGGAGATATGAATGTAAATCCAAGTTTAGTTGCAGGAATCGGATGTAAGAACAAAACTGGACAAGAACATCTGAAACAACCACAACCAAATTCACTCTATCCGGATGGAGCAATTTAACTGGATAGTTTTTTTTTAAAGGCCGAAATGAAATAGAGTAACGAGGCTGTTTTTAAAATGTAAGGAGTAAAAAGTACAGATAATTGCGTGAAAATGTAAAGAGTAAAAGTAAAAAGTCGTCTGAAAAAAAATTACTCCAGTGAAGTATAGATAACCAAAATTTCTACTTAAGTATGGTAACAAAGTATTTGTACTTCGTTACTTGACACCTCTGGATATCACTAAACTAGGACTTCAGAAAGTAGTGAGGAAAACTCCTATTAAACACTTTAAATGTGAAGAATGAAATTATACAACTGTTGAATGGAAACATAAATTGAATAACTCACCTCTCCCTCTACAGTGATAGCCAAAGTGTGTCCATCAGAGCCCTTGGAAGATGACACTTTCTTCATGCTCCTATGTGGCTCCAGCACAAGTTTTTTAGGCATGGACTGGTTGTTGGAGTCCCCCAGTCCCAGGCGGCCATAGCTGCCTTTTCCACACGCCTTCACTGAACCATCTGCAGATACCGAGAATGTGCAATACTGGCCTGCCTCAATCTGAAAGGAGGACATATTAAATGAGGATGTTAAAAGAATACACAGTAGGACTACTTAAAATGGCCATCACCCTTTCAATAACTACACAAATGGTCCAAAAGCAGATGTTGACTTTTAAGATTTTACCACCACCTGGAGGGGCTCGTGATAGAAAGACTAAGGTGAGTATTTTTCCCTCATAAAAATGAAAATCTAACAGTTCAAATTCAACACGTTTAAAATACCTTCCCCCACAACATGAACTCACAGCAAAGCAAGTCAGCACAGCTTTCATTACTGTCGCTAGAATAATTCCTTTATTCAATGCTTTGCATGATTTTGACAACAAGCTCTGCCCTCCAGTACATGGATGATAACGGTGTTGCACACATTTCTGAGATGTTCTTGAATTCATTAAACACATTTTATTTCAATTACGCTTTATGATAGATCAAAAGTTGTTCTACTGCAGGGGTCGGCAACCCGCGGCTCTAGAGCCACACTCTTTAGCGCCACCCTAGTGGCTCCTGGAGCTTTTTCAAAAATGTTTGACCTTTTTTTTTCCCTTTCTTCTTTTTTCTCTTTTTTCCTTTTTTCTCTTCTTTTTTTTCCTTTTTTTCTTTTTTCTTCTTTTTTCCCTTTTTTCCTTTCCTTTTTAATCTTGACATTTCAACTTTTTTCTCAGCATTTCAATGTTTTTCTCAACATTTAGAATTTTTCATGAAATTTTGACTATTTCCTTGACATTTCGACTTTTTCTCAATATTTCGACTTTTTTCTCGAAATTTTTGACTTTTTTCTCGACATTTCGACTTTTTTCTCAAGATTGTACTTCAACATTAATCTTGACATTTCTACTTTTTTCTCAACATTTCGATTTTTTTCTCGACATTTCGACTTTTTTCTCGAAGTGCATAATAAAAAAAAAAAAATATTCCCCCACTAATATAGCTACATGCAGCATGCGTTGCCTTCATTCTAAGGCTTATACAAGACTTTTAATTTTTTGCGGCTCCAGACATATTTGTTTTTTGTGTTTTTGGTCCAATATGGCTCTTTCAACATTTTGGGTTGCCGACCCCTGTTCTACTGGATATTGATTAGGAGATATACATGGACAAATCTTAAGGAAATCCCTGGCAGCCCCATATTATCATACTATCATATTATCAAGTATAAGAACTGACATTTATCGACAAATGAAATCAGCGTTTTAATGCTAAAACTTAAAAAGTGGAATCACTCATTTCATGCAGAAGTAAATAAAAAACTGCTGCTTTACATTAGAGTTGAATATCAATGAAAATGAAACAAATGAAAAACTACTAAAAAGTACAAATTAGATAATAATGATTGTACCCTGAAAAAAAAAGGAAAAACGATAACAAACATGTAAAATAGAAAAATGTGACAGGAATGATAAGTGTCAGCCCTACCCCTGAGGGAAAGCATACCATTTGGGCATCACTGAAGCCCTGCGTTACTTTTGGCAGCAAGATTTTCTCCAGAGTTCCTTCTGCCAGCTGATGGCTACTGTTACTGCCCCACACGTACACCATGACTACATCACTCTCTGTTCCAGGAGCTGCCGCATCGCTGCTGCAGGAGCACAAGCAATAGGATGCCAAGTTACATATCTGGGGAGGAGGAAAATCATTTTACAGTTAGTTCATGGAAAACATTAAAAGTTTTCATAGCATTAATGTGCTTTTCATTCTGCTAAGCTGTTATTTTTTTTCTTTACCTCATCAAACAAAAACAGAGCTGCCTGGGAGAGTTGACAAAGTCCATCAGCATCCTTTGTAAGCATCTGAGTGTTGACAGCCTCCCCACGAAAACCCTAGAAAAATGATTTATATTAATCCTCTTGCATCACTTTAAACATACAGTACCTATATACTGTACATTTGAATTTACAACAAATCATCCAATAATAATATAATAATAATCATTATCCTCACATCAGAGGTATTTATCAATACAAAATAGCTCCTCTGACATGCTTTATTGAGCAGGGAATGGGGAGGAGAAAAAAAGGAAAAAGGGAACACAATTGATTCTTTAATTAATGGATGAGGGAGATGTTGGTAATGCACTTTTCCTTTTAACATACACACATCTAATGAAAAATCTGAATTATGCGATCTGTCACAATTTCATTAGTTTATGTGTAGGATGTGCCAGAAAACTTAAATCAGTATGCATCATAACAAGTATCTGTTGTGACATCTGCAGAGGAAACAAGATGCACAACAGAGTACATTCAAGGCGCTAGCAACTGCCATCTCTTCTCGCTGTATTGCAAAGCTGATTAGGATGACTCAATACAAATATCTCAAGTGGACAGGAAGACTGGCACGCTCTTAATCCTCATTTGCACACTAATGCATCCTTCCTAAGGTTTAAATGAAACCATTCATACAAAGTATAGTGGTATGTGAAAGTTTGCGTACCCCAAACTTGCTTAGACATACCACTGTATCAAGGACAGTGTTGGGCCACAGCCCTATGTGAACATGGGAAGCCTCAATTTCAATTTTAAGGCCCAGCTCTGAGACCAGCATCGATTTTAAGACCACATTGTCTTAACGTTGACAGCATGGTCTTAAAACAAAGGAAATTAAGAGCGGGCCCAGCGGGCTTTGCAGTTAATTGCCCTTCAGGGGGTAGTGTGAAAGTGATGTGCAGCATCAGCCGAGGAGCCATCCCGCCAGCTGCACTCGTGAAAGCCCACTGGTTACCAAGAACCAGTGAACGCATTCGTCTACCCGCGTTACAACGGAGTGACATGCAAACGTTCTGACGCTTCAACGAGTGGAGCGGGGACCCGTGCACGACGAGACGATGTGACCAGGCTACGACCACCAGGAAAAGGGGGACAGCCCGGCTGCCAGTGATGCTACTTTCTCTATCTCTGAGAGACACAGGGAGAGAGAGGACAAGGGAGCCCCTCACAGCTGAACCACCGGCGGAGTGGAAAATCAGCAACCTGTGGAACGCGATCATTATCAGCGTCATGACAGCCCTTTTTGATCTCTTAGGGATGGAGGTGAAGTTCCACATCGCATACCACCCCCAGTCCTCAGGTCAGGTTGAAGGAGCCAATTGGACTATTGTCCACATGCTAAAGAATAGGCCTGTGTTGAAAAAATTGATTCTCAGATTTTAAATCGATTCTCATATTAATTCCTAAAAATCGATTCATATGTCTAAAGATCAATTAAAAAAAAAAAAGAAAAAAAATTTCATCATTACATTACAACTTTTGGTACTTTTTTGTTTATGCCCAAAACACGAGAATAACTGGTGTCATGTTTTTGCCTTTAAATATATTTAAAGGTATGAAAACATTAAAGTTTTCAGTTATAATTGCATACATTGTCTATATTTCTTTGCTTTATATACTGTCTTGGGGTTACATTTGCATAAATGTTAAAAACCAAATTCTCATAAATGGGGAAAAAATAAAAGCGATTTCTTTCGTCCTCTGTTTGCTACCCTGGATCTGTTTGGTAATTCTGACCCACACGATGTTTCTGTTTCAGTTCTATCAGCATTCTGGGAGGTGATTGGTCCTTACAGCATCATTAGCTGCCAATACTTGCTGTTGAATCTCAATATAATACTAGTATTAATATGTTGCATAACTAGACATATTATTATAGTCATATAATTCATGCAACAGCTGAAAAAACAGTTTTATTAACAGTAACCCAAATCAATATCGGATCGAATCGGATCAGATCGGGATAATCGATTCTGAATCTTAAGAATCGGAATCGAATCGATTCTTGATATTTGAATCGATCCCCAGCCCTACTAAAGAAATATGTCTGTAGCAGTGGAAAGGACCGGGACGTGAAGCTACCAGTGGTTCTGATGGCCATTAGGTCACCGCCCATCACTGCACATCGATACGTGGCAGACCTACGTGATCACCTTCGGTCGACCTTTGCGTGGGCCCAAACGAAGCTGGAGGCCGACGCTGACGGTGCCAAGGCCTACCATGATCATTAAGCAACCCCCCGAGAGTACCAAATAGGGAATAGGATTTTCTACTTTCGGTTCACTCGACCAACAGCGGTTACGAAAAAGTTTCTTCCGAACTGGGCAGGGCCATTCGAGATCGTCGATAAACTGTCACCAGTTGCCGACCGGATTAGGGTCTCCAAACTAAAGCAACCCCAGGCCTACAAATGGGTCCGTGCCAACCAAATAAAACCTTACCAACCAGCCCCTCTTCAGGTAGTGGAAGTTAACCCCACAGCTCAGGGAAACCAGCAATGGTAAGGAAATAATATTTGCAGGCTCCAACCTCATCTGTAAAGCATGTGCTAGCCTGTAACAACCCGTCATTTCTACTCTGTTAACTCCAGGCCTGTTCTGTTGCAGGATGGGCCTCTTCTGGTTTGTTTGCCTCCTCAGCCTGCAGCCTGTTCAACCTGCCAATGTGGTTGGGACTGGTCCTCCCCCTGGAATAGTCCTCCAAGACGTCCCTGGACTGTTAATAACCGATCAACTCATTTTGATACGTTATCCTCATTATTATTTATTAATAACTATCATAAGACAATTATTAATAACTTTCTAATAACTGAAACAGCACTCCCTTTGTTGCACAACAATAGCATCCAGTAAAGATGGATGAAACAGTGAAGAAGCAGAAAACGTAAGATAATCATTATATGATGTAAACTACCCCATACAGATGGATGAAAAAGCCACTACTGTTACTTACTAATGTATTTATTAAAAATGACTATGAAGTTACAAACAAATGTGAAGCAGAACAAAGACAAACATCCACCACATGATCAGAACAGGTGTGATTCCTGCCTGTGATCTGATATGACATAAATATCAAACTTTTAATATTTAATTAAAAAAAATAAATAATGTGATGTCAAGTGAAAGATGTGCAAAATTATCCTAGATGTATGTTTGATAGATGATTCTAACCAGTACACTGTAAAACTGCCATCCCCCCTTTCCATCCCTTATGTCATTTCATCAGTGAATGTGGTTTTACTGCTATTTCAACATTTAGAGTCATCACCAGAAAAATAACTTATTTGACAATTTTCACCTGTTTCAAGTAAATTTTCACTTTAAATAAGTAGAAAAATCTGCCAATGGGACAAGATTTATCTTCTCATTACAAGCAAATAAATCTGGTTCCACTGGCAGATTTTTCTACTCATTTTAAGTGAAAATCTACTTGAAACAGGAGAAAATTGTTGTTTTTTCCAGTGATGAGTCTTGTTTTAAGTGTAATTAGTTTTTTTTAATAAAATTAGACATTTTAACTAGAAATAAGACAAATATTCTTGTTAAGATTTTGAGTTTTTGCAGTGATCCATTTTACTTATCCTGTGAAGGACAGAGTCATATTGATAAGTTCAACTGTTTTTTATTATTGTGTTTTGATGTATTTGATGTAAGCCCAATGGATATTTAAAGCTTACAGAAGGCTGCATTTAACTGCTGCTATGTCATTCCTGCAGTATTTCTGCAGGTGTTTTGGTCAGTGCTATTATTTGTAATATATTATATTATTTGTAATCAGCACAAATTATCTGTCCCCATATGATAAAATCCACCATCCCCCCTGATTCTTTTTTACAACTCGAGTACTGATTCTAACCACCTGTAATGTAAACACTGTTGTATTACACTAAAAGTATAAGTAAATTATACCAGACTTACCGAATATTGCCTCATTTGAAGAAGAGTTTGTTTTACCACATCAAAGCCAACACCAGCTGACTGCTGGGAGCTCTGCGAGGAAGAAGATAGCACCGATGTGGAGGATGGCATGGAGGCAGCCAAGGCTACTTCCACCCACTCCAACAGAAACTTCAGAGAGCCTCTTTGCATGGCCAGGCCGAGCAGCAGTTCCAAGGCTAGCCTCCGTCCCATTGGGTCTGCCCCGCCAAGCCCACTGCTAACTGATGTCTTCTTCAGAAAGTCAGCCACCTGTGCCAGGCAGTCCAAACCCACTGATGGGATCTTGCTCTCATTAGCAAGAGAGAGAGGAGGAAGTGACGTCAGGACAGAGGATGCTGTGGCGAGCACATCATTGCAAAGCACAGATTCTTGATGTACAGAGGCTGCGTATCTCCAGTTCTGTTGCAGCAAGGAAAAGAGTAGACTCAAACCTGTCCTCACACCCATTTCTATCAGAACATCTGTACCTGACTTGATTTTGGACACTCCTCCTGGCAGGCAAGGTTCTGAGGCCAACTCAATCTGTCCACTTTCAGCACCACTGTCTGTGGATTGGGAAGACAGCTGCACGCGGAATTTGTCGTGGTATTTGCTGTGAAGTGCATAGTAGATCCTCTGCAGAACTACCAGCCGACGGTGGAGGCTCAGGGTGAAGGATGTTTGTGTCAGCATGCGGTGAGCCAGCCATCGTTGACTATGAAGCAAAGATGACAAGTACTCCTCCTTCTCCGCTGATGCGCTGGAGTCACATTCGAAGTCTGGTAGCCGTGGGCCGACAAGTTCTTGAACAGGCTGGGCCAGAGTCACCACTTCCTTGTTGTAAAGCAGCTTACCGTAGAGCACAGCAGAACCATGTCTCCGGGCTGTCTGAGCACAGTCTTCTGCAGCCCAGGAACTGTTGAAGTGCTCCTGCCACTTCAGCAATACATGGGTTTGACAAGGCACCATGTCTGTGCATTATCTACACTCTCTTGAACACCTGAAAGACATAGAGCAGTACAATTAAAATGGCTAATGATCCCTACATATCATTCCCTCATGCTTGATTAACATAATGGAATTGCTCTCGAATTATATGGAGGAATTTTTGTGCCAAAATTAAATAAATAAATACATCATTAATTAATTAAATTGGGAATGAAATATATCATGAATTAATTAAATGTGTCATTAATTAATTAAAATTAGAATGAAATATGTCATTAATTAATTAAAATACAATTCATTTTAAGTAAAAATATATATTTATTATTTCAGCATTTAATTAATTAATGACACATTTAATTAATGATTTTGTGTTGCATGTGAATCATGAAATGTAAAATTGCATTTAATTAATTAATGACACATTTAATTAATGATTTCATGTTGCTGAATCATGAAATGTAAATGTAAAACTGTCAGTTCATTACGGTAATTAAATGTGTCATTAATTAATTAAATATATAAAAATAAAATGCTGAAATAATAAATATATATTTTTACTTAATATGAATTGTATTTTAATTAATTAATGACATATTTCATTCTAATTTTAATTAATTAATGACACATTTAATTAATTAATGATATATTTCATTCCCAATTTAATTAATTAATGATGTATTTATTTATTTAATTTTGGCACAAAAAATCCTCCATAGAATTACCTCCATTATCATTTATAAGCAACATTTGCTGCTGAAGGACAATGTTATGATTTATTTTCCTGCCGAGTAAATTCAGCGTGAAGGTGTCTGGTTTCTCTTTGGTGGTGGCACTTTGCCCTTATGCAGCAGGTTACTTCCAGGCAAATGCCACAGGCTCAGTGGGTATCAGTGAAATAGGTCAGCTCTCCATATGAAAACAGCTAACCGACACACCCACACTAATGACAAGACTTTGTCTCTCAAATTATTATCCTACAAAAGCACAAAATCTGAGTTGATCACCTGAAGATGTCAAACCCCACATTACTCTAAAGTTTTTCAAAACAAATTAAGAGTAATTCTGTTGTTGATGCTGACTGGAGAGATTATTTCGTAGGGAGTTTTAAAGTTGGAGGCAGACTCCTTACTTTGAATAGAAATTTTTAAATTAAAATCTGGATAGAATACTGAATGAAAATATGTTACAATAGTGACGATATCAGTAACTGAAAGCAGATCACACAGAACTCCTGCTGCATCATCAGCAGAAATTACAGAACTGTGCTTTTGTATATTAAATAATCAGATAACTGAAAGAAACTCTTTGAGAACCATCTAATTTATAATATAAATTAAGCCCTGACTGTCCCAATGTGGAGGTCAAGGTTCATTACATAATAATAGTAACATGTGATCTACAATACTCCCATCCCATGATATTGGTTAAAGCACATTTGTCCTAAAGAGTCCTTTAAAAAGGTATACAACACATTTAACACTCAGTTTTTTAGTATGAGGAATGCACATTGCTTGGCCAAACTGGAAAAAAAAACAGGAATGTTTCCACCCAGAAATACACAAATACTTATGAGCCTTGTCACTGGAAAAGTATTGCAGGGATTCACATTTCAGACTGATATCGTGAGTAGCATCTCCTTCCTTAAACAATCATGCCAAAAAATACATGTTAATCTCAGAATAATCAAGTTATTAGTCTGTATGAAAGGAGGAGCCTTTCCACACAAACAATGCAAAGAAAAATCACGGCATTGAGATTAAACAGATATCTAGCCTTAAGCCACTTATCAATTAGACTAATTGGGGAGAGAAATAAAATATAAAAACCAGGAGTAGACACGACTCTGGAGATAGGTAATGCAGTCTCATTCACTCAATGGCAGGTTTTTTCATCAAAAATGTTTTCTTCTTTCATGGCGTGAACATAAAGCAAGATAACAATGTCAGGATTCATTAAACTCACATTCTGAAAGAGTGTGCCATGTAAGGTGAGACGTCCTTTTTCCATTTGCTCTGGCCTCTACACACTGACTGTATAACTCAGTATCACACAGAATCTTTGGGATGTGCAAGTCTGCATGTAAATATGTTCATTGATTGGCATGGCCATGTATGTCATAATCAAAACTAAAGGTGGACCAACAAAATATTAGGGTGGAGAACTTTTTGGTCAGCCAGGGCTTTAAATCCAATTGGGTCTAATTTTGAAAATGTACATGAGTTATAAAAAACTTTTTAAAAACAATACTGTCCCTCTAATGACCCCATTATATATAAGATTAATTCAGTCAAGCAAAAGACCAGATTGAGAATAAAATAAAACAAAAAATAAACACTGACATGAATCTTTAAAATAATGAATATAATGGAATTATTCATGCAGGAATTTCATAATTTACTCTTGTGTGCCGGTATTAAAACAAAACATGAACTGCCATGAGTAAGAGACAAGTTACATACTGCTAAATATGTGGGCAAGCCACTTTGGTCATTGACCAGAGTCACTAAGCCCCATCTCTCTTGCCTCGCTTGAAAGCCTGCAGGGCTATATGGTTTCCACTCAAGCCAAAAATAACAACAAGCATTGATATAGTAGTGCGCTCAACAGTCAGGCAGCACAACCAACAAAGCACTGGAACACTGTAAACGTTCAAAGTAAATAAATACGGTACATTAAGTTTAAAAAAAAAAAAAGCATTATTTATTTAATTATATAAAGTTTGTGTAACATGTTCTCCCTTTTTGAGTAAATGAAACTAATAACTTTGGATTAAATTGAAATATTTGCATATTAAGTAAGTGTCATTTAAAACATAACTTAAGTACTGTATAACTTAATTTCATACTAAAAGTCCTCTTGTTTCTATTGTTCCAAAAAGGTAAAAGTTAAAAATAAATGTAACTTATATAGCACATGCTAAAGTAAAATATCAAAGTGCATCCTTAAATAAGTTTATTTGATCATAACATATAAATTGCATCATGGGGCAAACAGTCGGACATTAGCATCAGACAATATATATATATATATATATATATATATATATATATATATATATATATATATATATATATATATATATATATATATATATATATATATATATATATATATATATATATATATATATATAAACTTTTTTTTCCTAATTAAGTATTGAGAAGCTGCAGGGATCAATTTTTATCCGAACCACAAACCGGCAGCAGTTTGCATAACTGGCCTTACTGTAAGTTTTAAATATTAATTAAGTAATGCATCACAAAAGCCGGTGGCGTATGCTAGACGTGTAAATATGTTTTAGGGGGGAAAAAAATCCTCATCAGTCAGGCTTTAGTTTGTAGAAATGGCATTAAAGTCGCACACATGCAGTTACAGTTCAAGTGTTGTTGCTTTTCTTTACTTGGTGATAAAATGAACTGCTGGGACAGGCACACATTGTGGGGTGTTAACCTGACTTGTAGCGGCTCGCAAAAGGGTTGCCACAGTCTGTCAGATCCTGCCAGACTCTGGCAGAAGAGTCTTCACGGACGCGGACATACATAAATACGCACATGGACATGTATAACTCTGTTACACATCCGTGCACGTTCTTAGAGTTGTGTGTGCATGTGCATAGAGGTGTGTTTTAGTGGCAACAAGCAGCCAGGCACAAGTGTAGGCCTAGATTAATAATCCCATTATCACGAACGAAAATGCAAAAAGTATTTGACACTGTTTGGATGCCTTTTGATTGTTCATCAGTTTATGGCTTTGCATCGCTGTTCCAGTTTTGAGAAGTTAAGGAGTTAAGGAAGATAACTGGCGATGTGATGAAGATGCCAGGTAATTCATTTTGTATATGTTCTTATTAGGAATGGGCGATATTTTACCGTTCACGATAAACCGTCAAAAAAATTCCTCACGATAAGAATTTGTCATCTCGCGGTAAAACGATAAATTCCCGTTGATTACGTTTTTGTGTAAAGCTGATTTTTGGAAGGAAGGAAGGAAGGAAGGAAGGAAGGAAGGAAGGAAGGAAGGAAGGAAGGAAGGAAGGAAGGAAGGAAGGAAGGAAGGAAGGAAGGGGGAGAAGGAAGGGGGAAAACAAGGAAAGGAGGAAGGAAGGGAAGAGGGAAGGAGAGAGCAGGAGGAAAGAAGGAAGGAAGGGAAAAAAGAAGGAAGGAAAGAAGGAAGGAAGGAAATGATCCTGAAAGAAAGAAAGAAAGAAAGAAAGAAAGAAAGAAAGAAAGAAAGAAAGAAAGAAAGAAAGAAAGAAAGAAAGAAAGAAAGAAAGAAAGAAAGAAAGAAAGAAAGAAAGAAAGAAAGAAAGAAAGAAAAAGGATAAATTCCCGTTGAGAGCGAGATAGATTTATAGTAAAAAAGGTGGAGTTAGTTGGTATTTTTTTTATCGTCATTTTTATCGTTATCGGGATAAATGCCAGAAATTATCGTGATACATTTTTTAGTCCATACCGCCCATCCCTAGTTCTTATACACTCCATCTCATCATTGGATATATCAACTCTCTCCCAAAAATATACCAATTACTTAATTTTTTTGTTTGTTACATTTTTACACAATTTTTTTTGCAGGCTATTGAACCATTGCACCTCTAAATCATATGCACTCCCACATTCAGTAATATGGATCAGCTTTCTCCTTTCAGCGGATGACAAATCAGAACCTGCCCAACACATTCTATGTGGAGCTTGACCGCAATCTTCCTCGATTTATGACCTTATTCAGACAGAAGGCATCATAAACTGGGAAGACAGGTGACGCTCTGGCTGAAATTTTACAAATCCACGATGAACAGGTAAATAGATTGCACATTTCATAGGTTGAACCAGTGGAAAATTGGGCAGGTTCAAAGATTTACTTTACTTTACCTTACTCAGTGCAGTGACATACAGGAAGTAGTAAAACAGCTGAGCTCTGCGACCTGCTCGCTTGATCTTATGCCCACTAAACTGTTCAAAGATGTTTTTAACTGTATTGGTGATGATGTACTCAAAATTGTAAATACCTCCGTACAGTCTGGAATCTTCCCCTCAGGTCTCAAACATGCTATTATAACACCATTGATAAAAAAAAAGAGTAACCTTGATCCATTAACTGTTGAGAACTACAGGCCCATTTCAAACCTTCTATTCCTGGGGGAAATTCTGGAGAAGGTTGTCTACCAGCAATTACACAGGTATCTGTCATATAATAGCCTGTTTGATCCCTACCAGTCTGGTTTTAGAAAAAACCACAGTACAGAAACTGCCCTCGTCAGAGTTATCAATGATCTGAAGATTAACAGAGACAACCACAAAGTCTCTATTCTGTTACTTCTCGACCTTAGTGCAGCTTTTGATACTGTGGACCATGTCATTCTACTTCAGCGCCTTGAACAGTGTTTGGGCCTCAGAGGCTCAGTTCTTAACTGGTTTTCATCATATCTAAGTGTTAGATCTTTCTCTGTTTTGGTCGGCAGCTATGAATCTGATAATGTCAGCATTCAATATGGTGTCCCACAAGGGTCAATTCTAGTTCTCCTACTTTTCAATTTGTATATGTTACCACTTGGGTCCATCATTCGGTATCATAATATTCAATATCATTCTTATGCTGATAACACACAATTGTATGCATCTGTTACTGCCAATCACCTCAGCCAATGACCTCATTCAATGCATTACAGATATCAAGTGTTGGATGGCAACAAACTTTTTACAGCTAAATGAAGAAAAAACAGAGATTCTTTTAATTGGTCCAAGTGCTCTGAGGCAACATATTCTCCCTCTATTAACTCCTCTGTCAGTAAAACCTTGTGAGTTTGTCAAAAACTTGGGTGTTATTTTAGATGCTGATCTTAACTTCCAGAAACACATAGCTAATGTCTCCAGGACTGCCTTCTATCACCTCAGAAATATATCTAAAGTAAGATGCTTTCTGTCACAATCAGACTCTGAAAAGCTGGTTCATGCCTTTATCTCCAGTAGATTAGATTATTGCAATGCACTTTTTACAGGACTAACAAAGCAAGTGTTACATAAACTCCAGCTTATTCAAAATGCTGCAGCCCGAATTCTAACAAAAACCAAGAGGTATGAACACATCACTCCTGTTTTGTCCTCTCTTCACTGGCTCCCTGTTAAACAAAGAGTAGATTTTAAAGTACTTCTTATTGTCTTTAAATCTATGAATGGCTTAGCTCCCTCCTACATGGTTGACATGCTCACTGAATACATACCGGACAGATCCCTTAGATCAGTGGTTCTCAAATGGGGGTTTGCGTACCCCAAGGGGTACGTGAAGGCACTCCAGGAGGTACGTGAGATTTTAAAATATATATTTAAAAAGTAGCATCCATGCAAAAATCCTTTAAAAAAAAAATTTCATAAATAATTGAGGAAAATACAAGTCTAAATTCATAAAATTAATTTTATCTTCAGGAGTAGGCTATTCAACGTATTATCCTAAAACCGCAGAGTATCCCCCACACCAGGATGGTTCCACCTAACCTGTCAATCACCTGGCTTCACCTGTCAATCACTTGGACCAACGATGGAGTCGTGGTTGAAGCGTAGCAGCAATATTTTTATGTTTAATAAATCAGTTACTGATGGCACAGTGTTCTGTTTTAGGTCTTTTTTTTACAACCAAAAGTGCTTTGCACTGGTTAGGGGGTACTTGGCTGAAAAAATATTTCACAGGGGGTACATCAATGAAAAAAGGTTGAGGACCACTGCCTTAGATCATCAAATAAGAGTCTTCTCATCATACCTAGAATTCACACTAGATCTGCTCATGGTGCTTTCAGTCACTACGGTCCCACTCTCTGGAATTCCTCCCCACAGGAACTAAGGTCTGCTCCAACAGCCCTCTTTCAAAGGCAAACTAAAAATGTACCTTTTTGCACAGGCGTTTGAGTAAACTACATAGTTGGCTGGGTGATCGCACTTTTGTTAAAATTGAATTATGGTTGTTATTATTGTTTTTTCTCTGGTCATACTTGTTATCTATTTCTGTTATTGTAAACTTGTAATTTTGTTTGTGTATGTATTTTGAGCACATTGAGTACATGCTCATAATGTGAAATGTGCTTGATAAATAAATTTGACTTGACTTGACATCTTTGCTGCTCCTAATTTATCAAATCAGCAGTACTGTTGCCTTTTCAGGTTGATGTTTAAGAAGGAAAAAAAAACGTTATAATTCAACTGTAATAGAAATGTAAATAATGTGAAAATGCCCAAAGTGCAGTGTGTGCATTTCAAACTGCCCTAAATTTGCAAAGGGCACCATAAAAAATGATATAAGATACTGACTTGAAATATGGAACCAAAAAAAAACACCAATTTAAAAGCTCACCTGGAATAATGACATAGTAAAAGTGTATTAGAGAAAATGTGCCACTTTTATTGGCCCCCAAAAGAAGGAGACCCCCAAAAGCCTGACGTAAGAGCAGCTGTAAAGTCATCCAGGAGTTTGTAAACTGTAAAGTCATCTTGGGCCAATTATTGAGCTTTATTTCGAATATGCAAATTAAAAAGAACAATACTAAAAAGTAAAAGAAATAAAGTACAAATATATATATATATATATATATATATATATATATATATATATATATATATATATATACACACATGCACATACACACATACGTACATATACACATACACATATATATATATATATATATATATATATATATATATATATATATATATATATATATATATATATATATATAAATAAACACACACACACATACATACATACGTGTCTGTAAACAAAAGACAAGGTAGACCTCGCAGATCCACCAGCATATTCGAAAGGGAGTAGGATTGAAGTATATACTTATCAGGTCCTACCCCTAAATCTTATATTAATTTTTCCAAAATAGCAAGAGAATCAATGAGCTTACTTACAGAACACAAAAAAACATAATATAAGTCTATATATCAACATGAATATACATCCATTTATCAACATATGTACATATATAACTATATATCCATATATATTAACAGAGATATACCCATACATAAATACTGTATGTATAATATATCACTATATGTCCATATACAAACATATATATATATATATAACATGTTTCCATAATATTAATCTATATATCTACACATATTAAATAAATCTATATATATCTACATTTTTATTCGCCACTGTATTTTGAGAAAAAAGTTTCTTTATATATTTTTTTTAAATTGTGATATGTTTTGACTTAGCGGTGGTTTTGGGCTGCTGTTGCCAGGACAACCGTGTCCATGGTAAGCGCTCACATTAAACGCCGGCACAAACAGCAGTCATAATAAAATTGGAAGAAGAAAATAAAAAACCCGCACGTATTATCAAATCACATTTGCTTGACCATAATAGGACATATCTGAGAGACACCGGGTTATCTTACACCCTGGTCCCGAAGAGCCGCAGTCCTGCGTGTTTTACATGTCTCCCTGCATCACCTCACCTGATTCTAATTAAAGGTCATCATCAGCTTATCATCCAGGTCTGCATAAGTCTGCTAATGACAGTCGCTCGTATCAGGGTGTGTTGATGCGTGCAAACATCGCAAACATGCAGGACTGCGGCTCTCCCCTGCACTTAGAGGCAAATAAAACTGGAGCTTTCGTAGTTGACATGTGTTTTTTTTTGTGTGGAATCATTTCCTGACGGCTTTGCATCCGTGGTGAATGTAAAATGTTACATTTTAAAGCACGTCGTTGGTAATAACGGGTGAAATGATTGTGCATTTGCGCTGACAGCTGAGCTAACCCCCCCTACCCCCCCCCTCCCCTTCGCTTGTCTCCTGGCTAAAAACACGCCCGCGGGCCGCACCTGCGTTACATTTACAGCCCTCTGCTATAAAACCCGAGGCCGCCGCCAGCGTGCATGAGTTACCTGGGGAGGACACCTGTGCCGCTTTGCGTTACCTGCTCCGTCCCGGTGAGGTCTCTCTCAGCCGTCTCCTCTCCGCTCTTCTTCGGCGGTGTTTCCGTGGAGACTCACTGTAGCGCCGCACAGTGACTCCCAACACCAGCCTCAGTGAATTCCTTCATCAATTTTTATTTTATTGTATTATTATTATTATTATTATTATTATTATTATTATTATTATTATTATTTTGTCTTTGTTAAAAAACAATATTCAATCATTTTTTATTTTTTTATTTTTCATTCCAATGTATTTACTGTTTTTTTGTGATCAAATTTTTATTTCTTTTTTTCCTTTTTCTGAAAAAACAACATGGTGCATGTATATGATATTTTAACAAAAAAACACCAATACATAACAACAACAAATGAATAGATAAATGTAATAACAATTCACTCATGCTCTCAGTAGCCAGTGGACAATAAGATGTGCAATAACATAAGATGTGCAATATCTGCCAATCTACCTCACAACACTCCACCTGCTTTTCTGCACTGTTTAACTGTATATACTGTTCATATCCTGTGCTTATACATATTTTATACGTATCTTTTTGTATTTTTTATATATTTTTTATTTCTGACTTTTCAGTCTTTTTACCCCTCCCCTATATGTGTGTACTGCTGACGACAAGTTTCCCCACTGAGGGAGAAAATAAAGGATATCTTATCTTATCTTAAAAAACAAATACAAAACAAAAAAAAAAGTAATGCCCATATTATTAAGTATAACAATGCAAAATTAACACATAAAATAAGGGCAAAAATAAATAAATATATAAATAAAAATAAAATCATAACCCCAGACATTACCCACCCACCCCCTGGATCCTATTGAACAAACCCCATTATTTAGTTTTAATTTTTGCTTATTGAGGTAAAAGGGGGATTTTAGTTATACATTTTAACCATGACTGGATACCATGAATATTTCACATCAGTAAAGCGATACCTAATGAACCTTAACCACATTCAAATTATGTAACATTAATTTATATGCAACATCTCCCAAAATAACCTAGGATTCCTGAGAATATGAACCAATAAATGTTATAGTCAAAGTTCCTCTGGTTAGTTTTGGGAGCAACTTTCTCAAGAAAAGCAAATTTACATAAGAGATGGCAGTTACTACCAAGTCATTTAGACAGACCACTAGGAAATAAAAAATGACTACAAAAGTGCAAAATATAAATATGAACATTTAGTAATACACACAACCAAGACATTTAAAGTTATTGCTGACTAATTTAAATTAGGCTTTAACTAATTTATAAATAACTTTAATTATTATTTTGTCTTTGTTAAAAAACAATATTCAATCATTTTTTATTTTTTTATTTTTCATTCCAATGTATTTACTGTTTATATTTTGTAAATATATATTAATTACTTTTTTTACCCTTTCACTGCACGTGTGTCTAATCTAATTCAATATCCAAATTTTCATCAGAACCTTTCCAGTATTGTACATGTTTATCATTGAGCATAAACTAAACTTCATGGGGTTTGTGATTTGTTTGGTTCTAAATAAATAATAAAATAAAATAAAAAATAGGTCAAATGAAAATGCAGATACAACATCAATGGAACTTTCCACACACTTGATTTGTCATCAGAATCAGAATCAGGTTTATTGGCCAAGTCAGGTCAAACTTGACAGGGAATTTGACTCTGGTTGTTTTGCTCACTGTACAGTAAATAGACAAATGACAGCTCTTATTAACATATACACAATTAAAAAAATGTGAAAGGTGCAGCAGTATGAGGTAGACATGGTCATTGTAGACAAAGTATATATATATATATATATATATATATATATATATATATATATAAACATCAGCCTCAGGGAATGTTTATTCCTTCATCAATTTTTCTTTTTTATTATTATTATTCTTGTTTAAAATCAATATTCAATATCCAAATTTTCATCAGAACCTTTCCAGTATTGTACATGTTTATCATTAAGCACAAACTAAACTTCATGGGGTTTGTTTTAACTGCCTTATTATTTATTATTTATTTTTTATTTTATTAAATGAAATAACGGTGTATGTGTGTGTGTTAAGTGATTTGTTTGGTTCTAAATAAATAATAAAATTTAAAAAAAAAAATAGGTCAAATGAAAATTCAGATACAACATCAATGGAACTTTCTACACACTTGATTTGTCATCAGAATTAGAATCAGGTTTATTGGCCAAGTCAGGTCAAACTAGACAGGGAATTTGACTCCGGTTTTTTCGCTCACTGTACAGTAAATAGACAAATGACAGCTCTTATTAACATATACACAATAAGAAAAAGTGAAAGGTGCAGCAGTATGAGGTAGACATGGTTATTGTATAGACAAAGTATTTATTTATATATATATATATATATATATATATATATATATATATATATATATATATAAACATCAGCCTCAGTGAATGTTTATTTCTTCATCAATTTTTCTTTTTTATTATTATTATTCTTTTGTCTTTGTTTAAAATCAATATTCAATATCCAAATTTTCATCAGAACCTTTCCAGTATTGTACATGTTTATCATTGAGCATAAACTAAACTTCATGGGGTTTGTGATTTGTTTGGTTCTAAATAAATAATAAAATAAAATAAAAAATAGGTCAAATGAAAATGCAGATACAACATCAATGGAACTTTCCACACACTTGATTTGTCATCAGAATCAGAATCAGGTTTATTGGCCAAGTCAGGTCAAACTTGACAGGGAATTTGACTCTGGTTGTTTTGCTCACTGTACAGTAAATAGACAAATGACAGCTCTTATTAACATATACACAATTAAAAAAATGTGAAAGGTGCAGCAGTATGAGGTAGACATGGTCATTGTAGACAAAGTATATATATATATATATATATATATATATATATATATATATATAAACATCAGCCTCAGGGAATGTTTATTCCTTCATCAATTTTTCTTTTTTATTATTATTATTCTTGTTTAAAATCAATATTCAATATCCAAATTTTCATCAGAACCTTTCCAGTATTGTACATGTTTATCATTAAGCACAAACTAAACTTCATGGGGTTTGTTTTAACTGCCTTATTATTTATTATTTATTTTTTATTTTATTAAATGAAATAACGGTGTATGTGTGTGTGTTAAGTGATTTGTTTGGTTCTAAATAAATAATAAAATTTAAAAAAAAAAATAGGTCAAATGAAAATTCAGATACAACATCAATGGAACTTTCTACACACTTGATTTGTCATCAGAATTAGAATCAGGTTTATTGGCCAAGTCAGGTCAAACTAGACAGGGAATTTGACTCCGGTTTTTTCGCTCACTGTACAGTAAATAGACAAATGACAGCTCTTATTAACATATACACAATAAGAAAAAGTGAAAGGTGCAGCAGTATGAGGTAGACATGGTTATTGTATAGACAAAGTATTTATTTATATATATATATATATATATATATATATATATATATATATATATATAAACATCAGCCTCAGTGAATGTTTATTTCTTCATCAATTTTTCTTTTTTATTATTATTATTCTTTTGTCTTTGTTTAAAATCAATATTCAATATCCAAATTTTCATCAGAACCTTTCCAGTATTGTACATGTTTATCATTGAGCATAAACTAAACTTCATGGGGTTTGTTTTAACTGCCTTATTCTTTTTTTATTTTTTTATTTTATTAAATGAAATAACGGTGTGTGTGTTAATTGATTTGTTTGGTTCTAAAAAAATAATATAATAAAGGTCAAATGGAAATTCAGATAGAACATCAATGGAACTTTCTACACACCTGATTTGTCATCAGAATCAGAATCAGGTTTATTTGGCCAAGTCAGGTCAAACTAGACAGGGAATTTGACCCGGTTATTTTCACTCACTGTACAATAAATAGACAAATGGCTGTTATTAACATATATACCTTTTTTTTTTAAGTGAAAGGTGCAGCAGTATGAGGTAGACATGGTCATTGAAAGGTGCATTGTTACAGCATATGATGATTGTGGTTATTATTATTATTATTATTATTATTATTATTATTATTGCACAGTGGTTGATTGCTCTGAGACTCTGAGTGATGAGAGTTCATCAGAGCAGCAGCTTGGGGGAACAAACTGTCTCTGAGTCTGGAGGTTTTGGCGTACAGTGGTCTGTAGCGCCGTCCAGGGAGGAGTTCAACCAGACTGTGTCCTGTCTTCACTCATCTGTCTCATTTTTTATTTATTTTTAATTTCCATTTCTGTTTTGCCTGAGAACCAATCCCCCTCTTTCCACTGTCTTATTCTTAATGTCCTGTATCCTTGTGCCATGTTGTTTCAGTTCCCGAAGGAAATGTTAAGAGTCTCCCAGGCTGGTCTTGTAATGTGAACATTTCCCAACAGTAACATCACTTGAATTAATATAATCATTGTCTTTTTCGCCGAGTTCCACACATATGACAATGTCTTTGAGTTGCTGCTGAGTTGCATTTTTTTTTGGTGATATAAAGGACAGCCACCCAAAAAAAAAAAAAAAAAAAAAAATATATATATATATATATATATATATATATATATAAAACTCTGAGTATTTAAAATATTTTTTTTTCTTTTAAATACTCTGAGGTACCAGCAACCCGTTTTATAATATAGTAACTTTAAAAAAGCATTCCTGTGTCTCTCCAAACTGAAATGTAACAAGCCTCGCGAGAACTGCCCCATGCTGTAGCCTGGGTGTCCCGTTCTCGCGAGATTATTGGCGACAACGGGAAGAAACCATGGAAGAAACTCGGAACAACAAACAGAAATGGATGCAAGAGAGAAGACATTTCTGCTAAAAAAGCGAACACTTCGTGTAAATATCTCTAAAATGGTGATACCAGATTTGTTTTCCTAAAGAGGAGCAGGATGGGGCTCAGTTACGAGTTCTGAAAGATTTGTAACTGAGGTTTTAGTGTCTCTGACGGGGGAAGGACCGATGTCTGTCAGCAGCAGCTGCTCAGAAACATGCGCCTGTGTATCAGTCATGAAGGCCAGAGAACCTCATGAGTGGAAATGTAAATGTTTCACTTGAAAGATACATAAAAAACTTATAAGAAGTTTACATCACCTACAGTAGTAAATCTTTAGGCTTTACATGTATTGTGTGTCTTATAAGACTTATAAGTCCATACTATGATACACTCTTGAAAGTGGCCTCTTTTGCATTCTTTCATACAAGATAATAAAAAGAATTAAGTATGAATCAAGTAAAAATAATGTATGTGGTCTATAAGGAAATTGAACAGCAAATTATGTTTTCCATACATGTTTCATATAATCTTTGTAGTTTTTAATTATATGTCGGTTTTCAAGACATGCTTTTCATATATGGAAACATAACATTATATGCAGGTTTTCTGTATGTAAAGTGTACAAAATTTGCAAGGGAATTATGCTTTTTTAATGTTTTATATGAGTTTGTTATATGTCACATTGATTGTCGACAATCAATGTGTATATAAACTGAAAATATTTAAATAAATAAATGTGCTTTAATTCACTTTTGTGTTTTCATTTAAGCTCTATTATAGTAATTACACACATAGGAGGAAATGTCCACAGCATTTCAGTATCAATAAAAAATGTAGTCCTATCAAATGCTGAGCACATAATTGTAGTTTGTAAATGTTTGACAGGTAGTTATGTTAGATTTCTAGTAAATCTGTCTTAAAATTTAAGGGATACTGGGACCTAGGTTGGGCTGGTGGGACGGTGGATGGCGGAAAATGTCCCTTATTTTAAATCCTAAACGTGAAAGGTATGGTTCATATTGCTCTCAGAAACTGCGGAAAAAAAAATCCTAAAGATAATGTAACTTTTGGTATGATCTTGAAAAACAAAAATGATGAACTCTGTTGCAATGTAATCCTCTGCTTGGCAACATTTCTTATCCACAAGAATAGGATACTAAAATCATCCCCCAAATTTGTGTATTTATGAACGAATTTAAAATGTATTTGAAATCTCTAAAACTTATAACAACAATTAAGGCAAAAAATGTATATGATCTCTTAAAGAATTTTCCTACTGAATTGAATAAAATCAGTCTGATTTCCCCCTCATAAAAGCTGCTTTTTTTCCTTACTAGTTTAATTACTTTACTTTACAATCAATTTGTATTTAAACTGAAAATATTTTAAATAAATAAATGTGCTTTAATTCACTTTTTGTGTTTTCATTTAAGCTCTATTATAGATATGCCAGAACTAAATATCCCAAAAATCTATTAATGTAATAAATGCACTAATTTTATTCTCTGAAATCACTCTGTTCAAACAAACATGTCATAATGTGCAGAAGGAGAGCATATTCTTCTCCTGCAAAAA
The DNA here is from genome assembly GCF_033807715.1 of Cololabis saira. Classification (NCBI taxonomy): domain Eukaryota; kingdom Metazoa; phylum Chordata; class Actinopteri; order Beloniformes; family Belonidae; genus Cololabis; species Cololabis saira. The sequence goes on along the minus strand of NC_084597.1, from coordinate 10,835,539 downwards.
GCATGAGATGGTTTAATGACTATGGAAGGACTGACGTTTTATACCGAGGCTTCGAAGCGTGTGTCGAGTAGAGGGGGGGGGGGGGGGGGGGGGGGGGGGGGGGGCGAAGCACATTTAGAGGCTGGTTTTTATTCAGGGACGGAGCTGAAAACGATGACGTCCGAAGCCTTGATACCACGTGACTGAATCAGGAAGTGGTTCGGATTTTTCCGCAGTTTTTTTTTTTTTTTAGAAACTTTATTTAAAGTCAGACGTCACAATTAGTGAAAACACATTCAGGTGTTCCCAAGGCAGGTAGTGATGTACATATGCAATTACAACAGTAATAATAAACAACAATTAAACAAGCGTATTACATATAATGGCATGACGTTATTGATAGAAACGACTACAACAGCTGAGTGAATTGAGCATGACGAATAATACAGCATTAGAAATACAGAAAGAGTAACAAGGGAACATAAAACTGACCCTAATGTGACATATTTTAAAATGCTTTAACATAAAGTGCAACAGACTGAATACAATAAATAATAAACAGACATAATGAAATAAAAGGAACGTATATAAATAAGTAATTAAATTAGTAAAGTAATTAAACTAGTAAGGAAAAAAAGCAACTTTATAAGGGGGAATTCAGACTGATTTTATTCAATTCAGTAGGGAAAATTCTTTAAGAGATCATATACATTTTGTGCCTTAATTGTTGTTATAAGTTTTAGAGATTTCAAATACATTTTAAATTCGTTCATAAATACACAACATTTGGGGGATGATTTTAGTATCCTATTCTTGTGGATAAAAAATTTTGCCAAGCAGAGGATTACATTGCAACAGAGTTCATCATTTTTGTTTTTCAAGATCATACAAGTTACATTATCTTTAGGATTTTTTTTTCTCGCAGTTTCTGAGAGCAATATGAACCATACCTGTCACGTTTTGGATTTAAAAATAAGGGACATTTGCCGCCACCCGCCTTCCCACATGCCCAACCTAGGTCCAGTATCTTACATTTTAAGAGAGGTTTATAAGAAATCGAAAGTAACTACCTGTCAAACATACAAACTACAATTATGTGCTCAGAATCTGATAGGACTACCTTTTTTATTGATACTGAAATGCTGTGGACATTTCCTATGTGTGTAATTACTATAATAGTATATTATAGATACTACCAACATGTGGAATTCCTTACCGACAGCCATAAAAGAGAGCAAATCCCTAATCTCCTTCAAGTCTGCCCTAAAAAGCCAAATTCAGGAGGCTGCTACTCGTAACTGGGAATAATCAAAGCCTCTATTGCACATCCCGCTGTTCCTTCTGATTATTGTTCTTGTTTTTGTTTTTTTGTTTTGTTTTCTGCTTTTGTTTTGTATTACCTAGCTTATTCTATTTGTCTCATCACCTTTTTAGTCTCTCACGGTGCAAAATAACAGTAATTCCCCCCTTTTCTTTTTTTACAATCTTCCCTACAAAGTACTGCTTCTTACCTGTATGTCATTCAATGTTATATGAATTTAAAAAAGGTCTCCAATGTAAACAAGTGTAATGCTTTCTTGGAATAATGCCTTTTAGTTGACTTTGTATCAGCGAATCTGTACTGTCATGAAACTGTACCTGATCCTATGCAATTCTTCTAATAAATTCTTCAATCAATCAATCAATCAATCTCCCTCTGCTCCCAGTATCACCCTCAAATTCCACTCACGTCCTGCCTCTCTGACTTTTTCCTGTAGCCTTTCTCTTTCTATTTTATACCTGTTACAATACATTAGGATATGTTCACTGTTTTCTTTTACTCCACAGTTCTCACACTTATCACTATCCCTTTTTCCCATTACATACAAGGTGCCATTTAATCCTGTGTGATCCAGTCTGAGTCTTGTTATGACTATTTCCTCCCTTCTGTTCCAGAAAAGTAAACCCCATATTGTACATTTCTGTTTATATTGTTCATTTCTGTTTATACATTTTATCTGTCATCTGTCATCCTACGTCACTTTTTGTAAAGACTCATATCCGGCACTTTTTAATCCTCATATTGTACATTTCTGTTTATCTCTTTTTATACATTTTATTTTATTCTATCTCTTATTTTATCTCCATATATTTGTTTGTTTTTATATTTTTATTTACTGTATTGCACCAATCACCACAACAAATTCCTTGTGTGTGTTAACAAACTTGGCAATAAACCCCCTTTCTGATTCTGATTCTGATTTCTGTATAATTCTTTTTTATGATAGACTTTTGTATTTTGTAATATCCCTGTCCTTTCTGGTCTTCCTCCCACCTTTTCTGCCATATTTCCATTCCTTTCTTCTTTATTACTGCTTTACCTTCTCCTTTTCCTAGTGGAACTGGAATTGTTATTTCCCTTTGCAGTGCCATTTTTGCTAAATTTATCAGGTTGTTCCGAGTTTGTTCCATGGATCTATTATAAAACGGTTTGTTCCCGTTGTCGCCAATAACCTCGCGACAACTGCCACCCAGGCTACAGCAGGGGGCAGTTCTCGCGAGGTTAGTGGCAGTTCAGTTCGGAGAGGCACAGTAATGCTTTTTATAAATTATTATATTGTAAACGGGAAATTTATGGAAAAAATACTAATACGGGAGGACGGCGGGAAAGAGGGGTAAAATAAGGTAGTTTCCACGCCAAAACGGTAGACTTGACAGCAGGGGCGGATGATCTAGGATGTCAGGAGATCCGGGGCTTATGCCGCGTTCCATTTACCTCGGAAATCGGAAGTCGGAACTGGGAATTACGTCACAGCCAAGTTAAGCGTTCCAGCAGATCCATGCGTTCCAGTTACAAAGTCGGAAAACAAGATGGCCGCGTCCACGAAAGCTGTTCTAGCTCTTGCCTTGTCCGAATACAAGCAACTTCTGGACAAATATGCGGTCATTCTGCAACTTTACAACACGGTGGATGAAGAGGAAACAGATATGAGCGAAAGGTATTTTTTTTTCGGCGTATTTCATTGTTTAGAATAAGTATCGATCGCTTTTTGGTCGGTCATAAGTAAACAAAGGGCGAGTGCTCAGAACAACTGCATTTACGCAATTTCTCAATTATATGTTGATGTAAACCGATTTTTCTCAATGTAATCTCAACTAGTGATGGGACGATGATACCTCAAGGAGTGTATTGACACACTAAACCAGGGGTGGGCAACCCAAAATGTTGAAAGAGCCATATTGGACCAAAAACACAAAAAACAAATATGTCTGGAGCCGCAAAAAATGAAAAGTCTTGTATATGCCTTAGAATGAAGGCAACACATGCTGCATGTTTCTATATTAGTGGGGGAAGATTATTTTTTTTTTATTATGCACTTCGAGAAAAAAGTCAAAATTTCGAGAAAAAAGTACAAATTTCGAGAAAAAAGTCTAAATGTTGAGAAAAAAATCGAAATGTTGAGAAAAAAGTCGAAATGTCAAGATTAAAAGGGAAAGGAAAAAAAGAGGGGAAAAAAAGAGAAAAAAGAAGAAAAAAAGGAAAAAAAGAGAAAAAAAAAAAAAGGTCAAACATTTTTGAAAAAGCTCCAGGAGCCACGCGGCTCTAGAGCTGCGGGTTGCCGACCCCTGCACTAAACAAACTGTCGGCACTGTATTGATACTGTGTTGGTTACCCAATAGCGACTCCTGCAGTAGTTATAAAATCATTGCAGGTAAAGAAATTCCTTGTTCGTGTAAATTATAAAACTGATATTTTGGTATGCAAAATATAGCAAATTAGAGTAAAAATTCAGAGTTACAATTTTTTAACTTATGTGCACATTTGTCAACTTAACTGTTAAATCATATGAAATAAAAGACAAAAAAGTGATTAGTTCATTAATTTTTATTGAGAAACAAAAGTTTTTGGAGTGTCTTTGCTCCAAGGCGATTTCTCCTCTTACACACCAGCTCCCCAGCCTTGGAAAATAGTCTTTCGCATGGTACAGACGATGATGGTGAGCAGAGAGTTTTAAGTGCAAGTTGAAGAAGATGTGGGTATATTTTCTGGTTCCATTTCCGATATTGCAAAGGATCTTGGTTTCTGGGTGTGTTTGTTTCTGCCAGGTAGCGTTGGACTTCAATAATGGAGTCAGCTGTTGCGTTCCTCGTCTTCTGGGTCTCTGCAACCTCCATATCTAAAGTTTTCCAGAGATTGTGCCCTAAAAAAATAGTTAATCATTACTTTATTATCACATGATATATCATATCACAAAGTGCCACAGAAATGTATTTTCATACCTGAACTGGGTTCTGACCCATGTGAAGAGCTAGGCTCTTCTTCTCTTGGGTCAGGCTCTTGGCTCCTCATTTCTTCTGCACATTTAAAGCTTACAAAAGGCTGCATTTAACTGCTGCTATGTCATTCCTGCAGTATTTCTGCAGGTGTCTTGGTCAGTGCTATTATTTGTAATATATTATATTATATTATTTGTTATCAGCACAAATTATCTGTCCCCATATGATAAAATCCACCACCCCCGCTGATTTCTTTTTTACAACTCGAGTACTGTGAATAATGTATATGTTATATATGTGGAGAGTTGATATTTGGTTCTCTCTCAACGAAAGTAAAAGCTGCTTTACTACTTAGAAATAATACAGTGATTATAGAAAGGACTGTAAAATGTTAATGTGTCATAATCTTTTGCTGAAATATGTTTTGTCTCTTGCCTAGAATATTTGACGTACTGCAGCCTGAACAGCGAATTATACTGAAGACTGGAACAGAGTGGCTGAACATGGATGATCACACTTTTGCACGCAATTTCCATGTCACCAAGCCCCAGTTTCAACATCTGTTGATGAAGCTGCAGGACAATGGTATTGATAAAGAACACCGTGAAGGTCTACCACCAGTCCCCGCTACAAAGAAGGTGCTGATGTTCCTGTGGTTCATGGCCAACCAAAACAGTTTACGTGAGATGTCTGATAAGTTTGATGTGTCACAGTCCACAGCACAGAGGATCATCCTACAAGCGCTCAACATCATGTCCACAATGGGATTATCCTTTATATTCTGGCCAAATGCCTGTGAGAAAGCAGCATCTGCTGCTGCTTTCCACCGCCTCTGTGGCCTCACTGGTGTCATCGGTGCTATTGATGGATGCCACTTCAGGATGCAAAGGCCACCAATAAGAGGAGGAGACTACATGAACTGCAAGTCATTTTATTCTGTCCTCCTCCAGGGGATTGTGGATGAGAGGGGGCGATTTATTAACATTTTTGCTGGACCACCAGGGAAGGTCCGTGATGCCAGGATGTTGAGGGCCTCTAATTTCTACACAACATGGGAGGAGAAGATGGGTGACTACACCTTACTGGCAGACAGTGCCTACACTGGACAGGAATTCCCTTTTGTCATCTCTCCTAAGCTTGACAATGGGGCTCTAACTGAGGCCGAGGAGCTGCAGAACTCCAGTATCAGCCGCGGGAGGGTGGTCGTAGAGCAAGCCTTTGGACGGATGAAGTGCAAGTGGAGGCGCCTACGAGATCTGCAGAACACGCGGATTGATGGAGTCGTGATGATCATAATGGCAGCTTGTTTTCTGCACAACATGTGCATTGATGCTTCAGAGATCTGTCAGGAACACCCAAATGGATGCCCAAGACAGGCAGATGAAAATGAGTAGAAGTACGAATAATAGACTGCTGTCATAAGTGTTTTTACATTGTGTTGTAAACTTTTTCTCCTACCAATAAATGTGTTTTCCTCAGTTGACTGTTCCTTCCCTTTTCTTATTAGTCTCGAGACTAATCATACTAATATAAGGGAAAGAAGACAATGGATAATGGTCATTGTCCATTGATGGTCTTAATATTGAGAAGGTATCAGAGTTTAAGTTTTTTTGGGAATCATATTGGATTACAATATGACATGTAAATCACATGTATCATATGTTAGAAAAAGCTGTCAAAGAATATTTTTATTTTGAACAGTCAAGAATGTTTTTAGATTGCAAAACAATTAGAATGTTGTATTGATCAATTATACTGCCTTACTTGAGTTATTGTGCAGAAGTGTGGGGTAATACATATATGAGCAATATAATGCAATCAAAGGTAAAACAGACTTTTACCAGAAAACCTGCAAAATCTATTTGTATTTACCCCAGAAGAAACTCATAGAAGGGTAATGTAATAATGTAATGTAACGTAATGTGAAAATGTAGAGTACATTTATGTACAAACTCTGTTGTCCATTTTCATGAAGGGGAAAAAAAATAAAATTAATTTAATAAAAAATATTATTTACTACAATGACATCAACAAGAACACACGAGGCAGAAATGTAATATAAAATTTAATAATTTAATACATTTAATATAATATTCAAAAGTACGTTTTTATTCAAGAAAAAAAAATTATGAAAAAACATGTAAAATGTCCAAAAACTTCAACTATCCACAAGTAGTGCAAATGAACACAGTGCAAATGGCAAATGTAAAGTGAATAGTAAAAATGTAAACAATAACTGAAACGCAAACAGAAATTTGGAAATTAGAGTTTATCCAGCAATCGAGACATCAGTCCCTCAAACCCTTGCTGGACTGACTTAAGTTGAGCCAGCAACTCTTCATGGCGTCACTGACTGGCCTCCTCGAACTCACGAAGGAACTGGAGGATCATCCTGTCCCCTCTGACGCTTATGAGGCTGTGTGGGTGTGGTGCTTGGTGTTGGTAGTCTAACAGAGGTTAGGGTTAGGGTTACGTTAGGGTGCTTGGTGTTGGTAGTCTAACAGAGGTTAGGGTTAGGGTTACGTTAGGGTGCTTGGTGCTGGTAGTCTAGCAGAGGTTAGGGTTATATTTTTGTTATTTTTCTTGCATTATAAAAACATTCTCTAATATGTTTATTAGTACATGTTTTACTCAAGATGTCAATACCATTTATATAAAGGGTGTTAACAGCTTTTGTGGCTTTTCATTAACGTTAGTATGTCCTTTTCTGCTGCTGCTCTCTGCCTGGCTCATGACGTGAACGTCTTATAATAGTATTATTATAGTATATAGTATTATTAAGGGGTGTGACTGCAGGGAGCTTGTAGGTGCAGCTGTTGGCTGCAGTGAAAACGTTGACTGGACTTTCAGTAATGTGGATGTTCTCCATATCAACGAGTGGAACGGACTGGATAACTCCACCTTAAGGTGCGGGTATGCTTCTGCGTCACACACACGCAGAGCACACGGCGCACCCGTGACGCCGTCACGAATCGTTCTGACTTCTCCGTCTCTCCATTTGGTCGCGGTGCAGTACCCCCCGCGGCCACTAGTTAGCGATCTTTTTCTGAATGGTTTATCCGACTTTTTCCGGTCACAGTAAATCAAAGAAATAAGGACAACTATTGTGCAAAAATCAAAAACAAAAAAAATCACATATAAACGAAGAAAAAAGCCCTGGAAGTTCACTACTGATTCAAACCGGAAACCAGAAATGCTTCGCTTTCAAACTAACCAATCACAGCCCTCTCGGTCTGCGTGTGGTCGGCGTCTCCTCGACGCGTAGTTACAATTTTCGGGAGGTGCACGTCACTGACGGCGCATGTGACGGCGTGTCCTCTGCGTGTACAAAAACCACACGCCGTAGACAAGGCGTCGTTTTGACGCAGAAGCATAATTCAGCCTTTACACAGTGAAGTCAGGGGAAACCACATGATCTGTGATCATATTTAAAGGGGACCTATTATGGCATCTAATACCTTTTTTAAACCGGCCTTGAATGACTTAAAAACAAGCTTTTGATTGTTTTTGCTAAATAAATTAGAAATTCAGCCTCTGAGCCATGTCTTTATCTTCCCATTCTCTAACCTCATTATCTATGCAGGATTCTGAGTGGGCGGGGCTATGATAATGAGGCACTGTGCTGATTGGCTGCCTGAATGACGCGATACACACAGAAATGGCGGAAGCTCCGGCCGGCGGAGTTACTTGTGGGCGTGGTTTCACGCATTGGAGGCCAACCTACTGTATGTAAATCACATTTTTGTTACGTAACGAAAGGGATTAGAATCTGAACGGCTCGTAGAAGCCACATCAGACTGGATGGCTCATCCGGGCGGCTGTACAGACACTGCAGAATTTGTTTGCTTTCCTCCTTCTCTGAGTTGGCAGGCTGAGGGGAGACCACTTTATATATGTTAAAGCAAGAAAAAACCTGTTTTTCATAATAGGTCCCCTTTAAGTGAATAATGACAGGTTATATTATTATTTATTTAAACACAAATTCCTGCGTCTTTGTATTGAATTTGTCTGAAAAAAACAAACACCAAATTATTTAGGGGGGCTTAAGATAAAATAAGCCTAACGACACCAATGGTTACGCACAAATGATTTTGAGACTGCACGCCTCCAAGAAGGCCCAGTTTCGTCCGTACATGGTGCTTTTAAGGTCTGGTGTGTTGTGTTGTCCAATAAAGAAGCCATAGGTATTTCAACCTGTTTTATTGTCTCACTCTGTTTCCGTACATACCGAGTCTTCTTTACTATAATGAACAATGAAATGTCTTCTTTTGGTCTCTTTAGAAAACCCACATTTAACAAACATTAACAAACATTTCTTACTTTTCTCTTTTTTTCTTTTCTTTATTTATTTTTAAGTGTCTCTGTATCAAGCTGGCTTCTTGATAACACAATGTTTGTCTGGAACAGATACAGTTTCCTGTGGATGCTCCTCTGCATCCAAATATTTTAGCTCCCTGAACGGCTTGCAGTATACTGTCCACAGTTGGTACTGGATGTCTCTCTCGGATTACAGCTTTGTTTACTTCTCTGAGATCCACACATAGTCGCACTTCTTTAGTGTTTTTCTTTGGTGTGAGTAGAATATTAGAAATCCACTCAGATCCTTCATTTACTTCTTCAATGATACCATCATCAAGCATTTTGTCCAATTCCTGGTTTACAGCTTCAATCAGTGGATAAGGGACCCTCCTCAAACTCTGAGCAACAGGTGGGACTTTTTCATCGACTCTTACTCTGTGACTACGTTAACATGCAGTCAAAATTCGGGTTATTGCTAATATTCTGGTTACTGAAACATTCGTAATATTCCGTTTACATGGTAATTAATCATTCTGGATATCTCGATCAAAACAGCGACGCGCGGAGAACGCGATGACGCAATTAGCGTCATTTCCGCTTCTTCTTCCTGTATCGAAATTCAAAACAAATGCTAATTCGCGCAACTTTTCGCTCACCTTCTTTTAAATCTCGCTATCCCCATACTTTCTACCGTCTACAAATGCCAAAATGTTCATATCCTTCATTACATTTATAAAGTGATTAGTCTCCTCCTCACTCCAAAAGTGCGGCATGGTCTTGCGTTTCTCCGTGTTTATAAGAACTTCCTGGACTCAAAAGACCAGGATTCCTTGCGAACAGAGCATGCGAAGAAATCAAATTCATGTTCCGTTTGATCGGGATATTCCGTTTGGCGTTTACATGACCCAATATTCGGGTTTTAAAAGGAGTAACCCAGGGGTCATATTCGGGTTTTTAAAAACCCGAATATGAGCAAATTCGGGTTATTCAAAGGGGTTATTGGTGTTTACATGGCCGTGCAAATTTGGGTTATTGCCAATATTCGGGTTTTAAAAGGGTTATTGACTGCATGTAAACGCAGTCTGTGACTGTAACCATTTATCTGTCCTAGTCCTTTAAAGAGTGACTCATATTCTTGAGTTAGTTGACTGAATCTGTCCTTCTGATCCACTGCATGTACATTCACATTTCCTCCAGGAGTCAGTATCTTTAATGCAAAGCATGACTTTCTGTCCATTAGTGCTTCCACATTTCCTTTGATGAGATAAACTTTTCTTGTTATTGTAGTGTTGGAAACTCAATGACAAGGGCCCGGTTTCCCAGATCAGTTAAGTAGTTCTTAACAGTTAAGTAGTTCTTTCACAGGCTCCTTAAGATGGTTTGAAAGAAGTCTTTCGCTGTTAAGAACTACTTAACTGATCTGGGAAACCGGGCCAAGGCCGGAATGTAGAACAAAAGGCAGTTTACTAAACTTACTAGCAGTACAGCAAAATATAACTCAGCAGCAGATCGTAGTAGTATCATACATTTCAGTAGTCATCATCCGAATCTTTCTTACTCTGCGTACATTACGTCTCAACAGTATCTGCTTTACAACACTGCCACCTAGCGTCATAAAGTAGCAATAACCAGGGAACACAACAGTTATGACATTGTCTTGCCAAGCCAGTTGTGCTTTAAAGTAGCCAAGGCACGTTAGGGGTGTCTGCTGGCCATAAGGATATAATCTCTTCTTAGTCTATACCAGTGCAGCTTGATGTGAAAACACTCTTTTATACTGGTGTTCTCCTATGAGGGTTTTCCCACTTTCTGTATCTATCACCATCTTGATCTTCTGACCATTTAATTTTTATTGCTTCTTTACCTTGTGGATCTATGGCATATATAAACTCATTAGAGTCTGAATCTGAAGGATCCTGCACTGTTCTTACCGGTTTATACCTTCTGTCCTGTTTCTTTTCTTTTTGTAATCTTTTTTTCTTTCTGCATACACGAGCAGGGGCGAAAATCCCGGGGGGAACAGGGGGGACAAGTCCCCCCCATTAGTAAAGCTGTCCCCCCCTAGAATAATTTGAGACAGAATTAATAATTTTGGAACAATGCAGTATTATTTAGTAGTGATGCACCAAAATGAAAATTTGTGGCCGAAACCGAAATCGAAAATAATAATAAACAGTAAAATCTCATTACACTTAAAACAAGATTCATCACCAGAAAAATAACTTGTTATTTGACAATTTTCACCTGTTTCAAGTAAATTTTCACTTGAAATAAGTAGAAAAATCTGCCAGTGGGACAAGATTTATCTTATAAGCAAAACAATCCAATCAACAATCCAATCAAATTGTTCCACTGGCAGATTTTTCTACTTATTTTAAGTGAAAATCTACTTGAAACAGGTGAAAATTGTTGTTTTTTTTTTCCAGTGATGAGTCTTGTTTTAAGTGTAATGAGATTTTTTTTAACTAAAAATGAGACATTTTAACTAGAAATAAGACAATTATTCTTGTTAAGATTTTGTGTTTTTGCAGTGTATTATGTCAGATGTGCTGTATTATTGCCACCTTCCACCTAATACCATTGTTTTGTATTGCTCTAAGAAAGGTCTTCTGCCTGTTTGCGAGATAGAGTTGAAAATGTCAAAATGCTGTATTAAAGGAAGGCTAAAACTTTTATTCCTTGTCCCCCACTGGATTTATTCTCTAAAATGTTACTGTTTATTGTCCCCCCCAACTATGAAACGGGATTTTCGCCCCTGTACACGAGCATAATGTCCAGTTTTCTTACAGTACAAGCAGTGCTGTTTTTGCTCCACATTCATCTGCTTTATGTGTTGTCATTCCACATCTGTAACACACGGTGTCGCTGTAGCCTAGTTCTTCGTCTGCATCTCTACTGGCAACTCTGCCTCTTTCTGCGCGGGCTGCGCCGGCATTCCTAGTGAAGTTAACGTGACTGTCACTACTGTTTTCAGAAAGCACTTTAGACTCGGCGTGTGCTGCTTCAAAGAGTCTGGCAACCCTGAGAGCTCGCTCCAAAGTAAGTCCTTCTTCCTGTAACAACTTGTCCCTCAGTCATTTCATTGCACTCTTTTCCACTATTTGATCTCTCAGCATGTCATCTTCTAGTGTGCCAAAGTCACGTGATCTTGCCAGTTCTCTCAAAGTGTTCACAATAGCATCCATGGATTCCTCAGGGCCCTCATGAGTTATCTGTCTAAACTTGTGTCTTTCCAAAACCACATTCCTCCGTGGTGTGAAATATGTGTCCAGGGCGGCTACTGTCTGGTCAAATGTAGCCTTTTCGCCCGGCAGGTTAGCTCCGATACAATCAGTGTTGGGGTAGTTACTTTAAAAAAGTAATCCCTTACACTACTTAGTTACTGGTTGCTGAAAGTAACTAGTTACACTACTAGTTACATTACTTTTGGATTACTCCGCAATATCACCTGAGCTGCACCATAACTCGATTGCCAATGAACAACATATACAGGACTGTCTCAGAAAATAAGAATATTGGGATTTTCTGTAATGCAATTACAAAAACAAAATTGTCATACATTCTGGATTCATTACAAATCAACTGAAATATTGCAAGCCTTTTATTATTTTAATATTGCTGATCATGGTTTACAGCTTAAGAAAACTCAAATATCCTATCTCAAAAATGTAGAATATTCTGGGAATCTTAAACTGTAAGCCATAATCAGCAATATTAAAATAATAAAAGGCTTGCAATATTTCAGTTGATTTGTAATGAATCCAGAATGTATGACATTTTTGTTTTTTTAATTGCATTACAGAAAATAAAGAACTTTATCACAATATTCCATTTTTCTGAGTCAGTCCTGTAGTTGGAACCTTATTGCTGCAGTGCCCAGATCAGCACAAATGTGTATTCTAATGAGGAGGACATACACAGGATCTCGTCCCGGGGGGGCACGGTGGCGCAGCTGGTAGTGCAGCGGTCTCACAGCAAGAAGGTCCTGGGTTCGATTCCCGCCGGGGGACGCTGTGGGTGCTGAAGTGCGTGTTAGTTCCCCCATGACTTCAGTGCCCACACCATGGGTGGGGTTGGCGAAAGGATCTTTCTGTGTGGAGTTTGTATGTTCTCCCCGTGTTCCCCTGGGTAGCTAGTGTGAGCTACCCTCACAAAAACATGCACACAGTCCTGGGCTACACATGCCCCCTCTGGCCAACCGGGGCGCCAGATGGGGTGGGGAGGATCCGGCCGGAATAACGTGATCCTTCCACGCGCTACGTTCGGCCGGAGAAGCCCCACCCTGTCTGGTGAAAAGATGCGGCCTGCTCACTCCTCAGGTTAAGGAGGAGACCTGAGCTCAGTGCAGGGCCCTCCCGGGGTTGGTAGAGGATGGCAATGCCCAGGGGCCTCATCTATAAAGCTTGCTTGCGCAGAAAAAGCGCCTGAAAGTTGCGGAAGCCGCCATCTACGCAAAGTCTCGGATCTAAAAAGAAAAAACTAACCGAAAAATCTGCGTATCTCTACGGCAACTCGGACCCTCCCGTAGGAATTTACTTAAGACACGGGGAACTGGCGACGCAGGCTGTGAGGTGGTGAAATGAAGCCAGATTCATGTCATACTCTTAATAATGTCATCACATATCACAACATCAGACTTATAATAAAATAGTGCTGATAACGGAGCAGGCGGCGGGGGAGGCGGGGAGGGGGGGGCTGCCGCTCCGAGCCCACTCCACGCCGAAGAGGAAAAAAGAAAGTGTTCTGATTAAAATAAGGAAAGTTGGACTATATAACAATTGCGTTCATAAGGATAAAGTTTTTAATAAAATAAAAATTAAAGAAATAGTCCCTTCTCCCCGTGTGTTTCTGCCTGTCATGCACGGGTACGTGCGCTCATGTTGTTACAGCCGAAATTATGGTTCTGCGTCACACCAACGCAGAGCCTACGCCGTATGGTCCGGCGTAGGTGCGCGTCGCCGCGTACCCTACGCCGTAGGCTCTGCGTTGGTGTAACGCGGAACCATAAATCAGCCTAGAGCAGCTCTGAGGGGAGACGGGAGGGAGGAGAGGGAGCGGGGGCTGCCGGGCCGCCGTCCCGAGTGTCTTGATGATTTGCTGAGCCTACCGTTAGTTATTAAACTGTAAAAAGTGGGGGGGACAAATACATCATTTTGAAAAGACGGGGGGACGTGTGTCCCCCTGTTGCGCCGGGGAACTCACGGCGTTTAGCGCAGCAACGGCGTGCTGCCACTCACTCGCTTTATTTTATTGTATACTATTTATATACTTATTCTAACTTTTACTGTGACCACCAAATAATGTGGTTTTCCTGTCCTCCACATCATCTACAACATCTAGGTCTCCGTGAAAGTCAGTGTCACGGTGGCTGCTACTTCTCATTCATTCTGACGCCAAACCATGGATCTGCGCCAAACAGGCTGCAGAAAGCCACTGCGCATGCTCAGCAGGCTCATCCATATGCATTTCTGGGCGTGATAGGAGGCGGATTCAGCTACGCAACCTTCCAGCTGGACTGCGTGGAAGTCTGCGTGCACATGGTTTTATTGATCCGGATTTTTTTTTGCGCCCGGCATTTTCGGCTTTTGAGAGTACGTGCACTTTTAGTATGAATTCTACGCACTCCATTTTAAATGAGGCCCCAGGACTGTCAGTAGGTAGGAGCACGGGAAAAAAATGGGAAAAAAACCGGGATAAAAATATTAAAAAAAAAAAAAAAAAAGAAGTCGTCCTTCCAACCACCGAGTGCAAACAAAGTTTGTTTAAATTATATCAATAAACAAAATAAGATAATGGCCCTCATCACAATATCAGACAATGAATGAGATTTCAATTGAAAATAACTGAACATGTGAACTACAGCTTTACAGTAGATTTTTTTTTTTCCTACTCAACGTGCTTATCAAAGAAATGGTTATACCTCAGCAGGAGGAGTCTCTCAAACCGTTTGTCGGACAACCTGTTCCTCCTCGGAGTCAGTACCAGGCTGCCTAGGCTAAGAGCCTCTCAACCGGTGCACTAGAGGGTGTCGCTGTGTTGTACTTCAGTGATAAAGTCTATATTGTGGGGAAACGGTGCAGGATATCCATCTCTGACCCCGACTGCAAATAGTCAATGACTTCAGTTTCGTAATTGTAGGGGGCTAGATCCTCCTCCTCAAAGTCAAAAAAGTCATTCTTGCTTGTGCTGGAGGTGGGTGTCTGAGGTGTATGTACAACCTGCTCGTTGTGGGAGGAAGCACGGCATTCAGTGATCAGCAATGTCTTTAAGCCATCTCTCCTCTCTTCTTCTTTCAGCCACCGCATTTTAAACCTTGGTAGTGTGACAGCAGCTGTTCAGCACCAGCTCAAATCGCTTCTTGATGGCCTGCAAATTTGATATGGAAAGATTTAATGAGCGTGGCTGTGTACAATATAATTTGCAGTGCACAATATAAGATGAATCTACTTATCTGTTGTTGCCATGTGAGTAAATGAGGGATTGTGATATATCTGTGGGTTCACTTCAAAAAAATATTTAAGAATAATAATGCATTTACATTTTATGGTGCTTCATGTAGTGTACATTCATTTATTAGAATTGTATATGTATGTAATGTCTTATGATGTGTACTGTCCACATGAATGGACCTTTTATTCATTTTATTGTCTTAATAATATACTTCTGATGTGATTTTTGTCTGCCTGCCTAAGGTCAAAAGAAATTGATCAGCAATTAACTTTTAATTTGTGCTGTCCCTGTAAAAAATAAACAAAATAAATACATGCATAAAATTCATAAAATAATGCTTTTGACTTTCAAATTCAAGATTAGAAAACATCATACCTGTACTATGGCATTAGGCAGGCCTGCTGTCATCTGGGAGAGCCCACCTTGCAGTGCCAGTGTCCTTCACATCAGGATCTCCAGCGTTGGCATGAGACTGCCATAATAGCAGTTATCTTCGCCTTGTAAAATGTCCAAAGCCACTGTGAGCGGTTTCATGACTGTGCAGTATTCCTTAAGGAACTGATATTCCCGTTCAGTCAAGGCTTTCATTTCTAGTCGACTGCATAGAGTGTTCAACTCTGAGATGGGAATGTCAATGATGCGGGACAGGGCATCATGGAAGGAGTTCCATCTTGTTGTTGTTGGTACTATGAGTTTTCTTTTGCACATACTCTCAACAAGTTCAGATGCCACAGTAGAACGGCTGGTTTTATTCCAGAGGGCAGAACACCTCTCGGTTGCACTTCTGTAAACAGATCTGGAGTCGCAGTTTGCTGTGAGCCATTTGTCAGCATCATTACTCGAAATCAAATTAAGTGTGTGCGATGCAGGACTTCCGGTTATGGCGTGACGCTGACTAGTCGCAGATAATACAGCTCTCCACTAACTTTCTGGAATATACCTGAAACTCGACTGACAGCTCGATTGACGACTATTTACAGCCTTGTAAATACTTCTTTGGGGACGATGCCACCTAAAGTTTGCAAAACAGGGCAGCAAACATCCAAAACTGGGATACGACGGGACGCTGCTAAAGCAGAAGCTAAGTCCTCCGCAGATGATGCTAGCAGCGTGGATAGTGCAAACGAGGGGACGGCGGGAGCAGGCATGCCCACGAACAGCGACATCCTGAGTGAGATTCGCTCTTTAAAGCAGGATTTCACCAAACAATCTGCCGATGTGATGGAAGCAATAAACGGGATCAAAGTGGATATTGAATCCCACGCCAGGAGGATTGAAGAGGCTGAGGGGAGAATCTCACAAGCGGAGGATGACGTAACAACTCTCCAGCAAAAAGCAGAAAGGCTGGAGGAAACGATTCAGCTATTGAGCACCAAGGTTCAAGACCAAGAAGACCGGGCAAGACGTTCAAATGTGAGGCTGATTGGACTCCCTGAAAAAACTGAGGGTACGGACATGTGCGCCTTTCTGGAAGAGTGGCTTCCTAAGATCCTGGGCGATGCTCTCACTCCTGCACCTGTTATTGAGAGAGCGCACCGTATCGGCCAGATGAACCCAAGCAGGTCTTCTACCGCACCCAGGACCATTATAATGAAGTTTCTGAGCTACAAGGACTGCGAGAAGACCCTGAGAGCAGCCAGGAGGATGGGAGAAGTGCGGCATGAAAATCACCGTCTCAGCTTCTTCCCGGACTTGTCATCCGAGACCCGGCAGCGCCAGCGCGAGTTTGACGGAGTTAAGGCCCGGTTCAGATCCATGGATATTCGTTATGGGATGCTCTACCCGGCCCACCTGGTGATTACTCATGATGGCAAGCGTCGGATCTTTAAAACGGTTTCTGAAGCGGAGGAATACCTGCGGAGGATGCAGCCGCCGGCGCGGGGGTCGCCGGTGCGGGGATCCCCCGGTCCTGAGAGCTGAGATGACAAACGCGGGATCCCCGTGTCGGCTTTAATCCGGATGCAAGAAATAAATATCCTGGAATAATGTACATTCTTAAAGCCGTTACTAGTGACTCGTGGCTGCGGAGCTAAGGTCAGAACGCGTTTAACTTTTCTCTTTTACTCTGTTTCCTATTTACTTTTTTAACCCTTTATCTACCGCGCTCCATCATAAAGGTATGTAGGTCGCTATCCTGTTTGATAGTATTATTTTGTTTCATTAACGGAGGCACTATTGTTTTTTATTTATTCTTATTTTTACAAATAGACTGATAGATACCTCCAGATTTAATTTCACTGTCTCACGTAGCTATTAATAATGTGAAGAAGACGCATGATGTTGTTGCCTCCACCGACGTTTTTGTTTGGATTTAAGGAAGGGGAAATGTGACAGTTAGTGTGCATGTAAAATTATTTTTATTTATTTATTTTTATTTTTTCGCTCGTTTTAATGCTCAAGTGCTGCTGTTATTTCAGACACTTGGAGTAATACGTGGGGAATGAATGTACAGTACAATTTCATTCCTTAACACATTCTTTATTACTGCTGAATCGAGTTTGTGGTTATTTGTCTTTTATTTAGTGGGTCTGTTTATGCTATGGGTCAGTGTTCACATTACGTTGCTCCTCCTGGAGAGGATCAAACGTTCTGCATGACTGGAGTTCACGTTAACTGTGGGTCTTTTACATACACTTCGTTTGGGGAAGTGTATGGTGTCCTCATGTTCAAGGTTATCTTGGCTTATTATGTGAGTATTATGTCTTTTTATTTTATCTATTTTTTATTATCTTTATTTTTTTTATTACTCATCACTGCTTTGTTGTGCGCGAAAAGGGAAAGATGGAAGAGAATTGCTCGAAGTGATCAGAATGTTCATAGTTACCTCATGGATGTCAAAAATAACAAATCTCATGGCTAACAAAATAGATTTAAAGATTTCCAGCTGGAATACGAGGGGTCTTAACAAGTTGGTTAAGCTGAAACAGGTATTAAGTAGAATTAGACAAATGAAGTCCAATATCATTTTTATACAAGAAACTCACCTAATTAAAAAAGATATGGGTAGGATTCAAAAAAGATGGCCAGGTCAAAGTCATGCTGCTTGCTTCAACTCCCAGTCCAGGGGTGTGATGATACTGATTCATAAATCAGTTCCTTTTCGTTTGAATAGCAAATTCATAGATCCAGCAGGAAGATATATCATACTCAGTGGGACGATAAATTACACTCCAATCAATTTAATAAGCATATATGCACCAAACAAAGATGAACCAGCCTTTTATCAAAATCTATTTCTATCCTTGTCAACATATCCAGGTCATTATATAATTGGCGGTGATTTCAATTGTGTTATGGATCCAACAATGGATCGCTCAACAGGCATTGATGTATCTCATCAACAGACACGAAAAATTATCAAGAAATATATGACTGAACTAAATCTCATAGATACTTGGAGGCATCTTAACCCGAATAAAAGAGAGTACTCGTGCTTCTCGAGCACATACAAGTCATACTCAAGGATAGATTATCTATTGATCTCGAACGCGCTACTATCAAAAATTGATAAGTGCTGGTTTGATGGCATATTACTATCGGACCATGCCCCAATCTCAATGACTATACAATTACCCAAAGTATTCTCCTCTCCACCCAGATTTCGTTTTTTATCTAAGTGGCTCCAGTACCCTGATTTTGTGACATTTCTCGACCGGAAAATAGATGAATACTTCTCCATAAATACAAATCAAACTAGTGCATCAGTAAAATGGGAAGCTTTTAAAGCATTTTTAAGAGGTGAAATAATAAGCTACACTAAATATAAATCGAAAAAACATTATGAACAGTTGAACACCATTGAACAGAAAGTAAAGGAACTTGAAAGACAACTCTATCACAATAATATTCCAGAAAAGCAGCTGGAGCTGCTCCAATTGAAAGCCCAATATAATGAATTAACTACGAACAAGATAGCCTCAAATCTATTATGGTTAAAACAGTCGTATTATGATCAAGGAGAAAAGGCGGGTAAGTTGTTGGCATGGAGGATAAAAAAGGTACAAACAGAAAGGGCTATCAATATGATAACATCTGAAGAAGGAAAACAGTTAATTGATCCAGATGAAATAAATGCATCCTTTGCAAATTATTATAAAAATCTCTATAAATCTGAGTGCCCACGTGGATTAGATGACCAAAACAAATGTTTAAATAGGCTTAATTTTCCAATCATATCAGAAGAGGAGAGACTTAATCTTGAAGAAGAATTAACCATTGAGGAGTTATCACAGGCTTTGATGGGTATGAACAGTGGGCGGGCTCCTGGACCTGATGGTCTACCTGTAGAGATATATAAGAAGTTCTCAACCAAGCTGCTCCCACATCTTTTGGAGGTGTTTAATGAATCCTATGAAAAAGGAATTCTACCTCCGACATTGAGAGCTGCTACGATTTCTCTACTGTTAAAGCCTAACAAGTCACCCTCGGAAAGAACATCTTACCGTCCCATATCCCTAATGTCGTGTGACACCAAAATTCTATGTAAAGCTCTGGCGAAAAGAATAGAAACTCTTCTTCCGAGTATAATAAATAATGACCAAAATGGCTTTGTCCTAAATAGACAAGCCTTTCACAACACTCGCAGGCTCTTGAATATTTTATTTGCAAAACAGAACACTAAAGGACATGCAATCCTATCATTGGATGCCGCAAAAGCATTTGATAGAATTGAATGGAGTTATCTTTTTGACGTTTTGAAACGATTTGGATTTGGGGAAAATTACATAAAATGGATAAGATTACTATATACAGAACCAATGGCAGAGATTTTAACTAATGGTCAGTGCTCCACCCCCTTTAGATTATGTAGATCCACACGGCAAGGCTGTCCCATGTCACCATTATTGTTTGTTTTAGCCATTGAACCTTTAGCTATGGCTGTCCGGCAATCAGCTGAAATTACAGGAATTACAGTTGGCAGAAGGGAACATCGTTTAGCTCTTTTTGCAGACGATATTGTTTTGTTTTTAACAAACCTAGACACCTCACTCGTAGCATTAAACAATATTTTAATTGAATTTGGACTTTTTTCTGGATATAAAATTAACAATTCTAAAAGTGCTTTATTAATGTTGAATAAAGAAGAGAGGGAACACCCACTGATTCAAACCCGATTTGCCAAAGCTCCAGGGGGGTTTACTTACCTGGGAATTAAAATAACTCCAGAGGTTGATAACATTTTGTCTGCCAATTATGACCCGCTTGTTAGAGGGATAGAGGACATGCTCGAAAAATGGAGTCTGCTTCCGATTTCTATGATTGGACGAATTAATATCATAAAAATGTCAATATTACCGAAGTTCCTGTATCTCTTTCAATCAATCCCTCTCTCTCTTACAGCCTCTTTTTTTAACAGATTGAGGAAAATGATCACCAACTTCATTTGGAATAATAAGCGTCCTAGATTACGTCTTTCCCTTCTTTACCTGCCATTTGACCGGGGAGGGCTTAGACTCCCCAATATGAGACTTTATTACTGGGCTGCTCAACTGCGGGCTGCCATGTTCTATTTTCTGGACGGAGATGTTCCGACCTGGGTGGAGATGGAGAATAGTTCAACGGAACTTCCACTTTGTTCTTATATCTATTCGGCACAAAGGAAAACCCTGATGAAGCAAACACGCAACCCTTTTCTAAGAAACTCCATATCTATTTGGCATGAAGCCCACACCTTTTTGAATGAAAATATTGTACTATCACGTTTCACTCCTATTTGGGGAAATGATAGTTTTAAACCTGGGAGGCAAGATGCAGGTTTCAAACAGTGGATAGATTTGGGGATAACTAAAATGAAGGATCTTTTTATCGATCATACTTTAATGTCATTTCAACAGCTGGTAGTTAAGTATAACCTTCCCAAGAAACATTTCTTTAAATACTTACAAATCAGAAGCTTCATACATGCTCAAAGTAAAACTTACGAGGAACCGCCATTATCTGTTATTGAAAAATTTACAATTAACAATTTACAGGGCAGGGGCCAATTATCAAAGCTATATAACATACTTTTAAACGGTTCGCAGGAAAGTTCCCATTCTTATTTATCCTCTTGGAGGAATGATCTACAACTAGATATATCCAAAGAAGAATGGGAGAAGGCCTGTCATCTAGCCCAAACCCAGAGTATAAACACGAGAGGTAGATTACTACAATACAAATGGCTCTTTAGAACCTACATTACTCCCGTTAAGCTAAATCATTTTAATCCCAACATTCCAGACAATTGCCCTAAATGTGACATAGAAAGAGGTACCTTGCTTCACTGTATATGGGAATGTAAGAAACTACAGGATTTTTGGAAAGATACCCTTCGCCTGATTTCCAGTTTAACAGAATGTATAATTCCTGTCGAACCTAGATTGTGTCTGTTACATATATACCCTGAAGACTTTGGTGCAAATGCAAAGAAAAGGAAGCTCATAGATTTTTGTTTATTACAAGTAAAAAGGGTAATAGCCTTGAAGTGGAAGGATGTTCAGAGTCCTAATTCCACCCAGTGGTTAAAAGAAATGTCTTCACACCTAGTATTGGAAAAATTAACATACATTCTAAGAGGTAAAGTTGGAGAATTTAATGACATGTGGTCACCCTTTTTACGTTTTATGGACAATCTGCCCAATGATTCTCATGGACAAAGATTAGATGACGATTAATTATTATTTTTGTGTATTTTTTTTTTATTTATTTATTTTTTATCTTATTCTTTACTTTTGATTATTATTACTAGTTATTTTATGTATTCACATATTTTCTGTTGAGTACTTTTGCTGAGGACCCTGGGGGGGAGGTTGGGGAGGGGTGGGTGTTTTTGGGCTTGTTATGTATGTTTTGTATGTTTGTTATAAGAGTGAAAATCAATAAACAGAATTTGAAAAAAAAAAAAAAGTGTGTGCGATGCACATCTCAGGTGGGGGGGCAGAGAAAACTGTCCCTCTGTATCGGCACCGGTGGAGAGCACACCTTCAACATCTGTGAACCTCACATCTTCATCCTCAATCTCCTCGTCTGAATCTGGCGCTGTCTCATACATTTTGAAAGCTTTAATAAAATTTGAACCGTTGTCAGTTACAGTAGCAGTCACCTTGTGAGACAATCCATACGCTGAGTGAACCTGTTCAATTTCGCCGGCTACAACATCATATGTGTGTCGTCCTTTTACTCTTCTGCAGGCAATTGCAGCTTTCTCACGCTGGATATTGCTTGGGTTAATCCAGTGGGCAGTCATGCCTAAATAGCTTTTATTGTGGCTAGTCCAGATGTCAGCGGTAGTTGACACATACTCTAAACTCTCAAAAGTTTTCTTAAGTTCAGTTTCCATCTTGACATAGCACTTATCCAGGTAGCTTGCAAAAGTTTTCCTGTCTGATGACAGCGGCCTCCTCACCTGTATTCTGCCCAGGATGTTACGGAAACTCGGTGATTCCACTGTTGAAATAGGCAACATTTCTTCCACGACGTATGCTGCTACAAGCCTCTGTATCTCGACTGTTGTCGATACATGTTGTTGAAAATCAAGTCTCATCTGCTTGGATGGTGTCGGCTTGTTTTCCTCAGCGTCACTCGTGGTCCGTCCTTCTTTAGCCACTAGCTTGGTGTTAGCATGTTGCCGGTGCAGGTGCTTCGACAGATTTGAGGTGCTGTTTGTGGCAGTGGATAGTTGCCTCTGGCCAGGGCAGAGTTTACACTTCACTGTTACATTCTTTCCCTTTAGCTCAATAAATTCGAAATAGTGCGAATATCTCCACCCGTCAAAAGACGTCCTGAGCGGCTCTTCCATGTTCGCTTCTTCCATTGTTCGCTTCTTCTCCACCTTCATGAACTCACGCTTAAATCACTACTAGGTCACGTAAAATCGCGTAAAATCCCGTAAAATCACGTTAAGTCAGACAAGTGTTGCGCAACGCGTGAAGACGCATGAAAGGCAAGTTTGATTTTCTTTTTTGTTCTCCCGTTCTACATGTAGCTGAAAAGCTTAAAGTAACTAAAGTAACGTAATTTTTTTGTCTTAGAGTAACTGTAACGGGATTACCCAAATTACAACTGTAACGCGTTACGTTACTGAGATTACGATATTACATTCGCCAGTAACGCGTTACACCCAACACTGGATACAATGCAGTAATGTAGCTCTCCTTACCGCATCCTCCGCATCCCTAGATTCGCTGGCTATTTCAAAAAACGTGTACGATTCCTTCCAAACTTTATATTCCATGTACAGATCCTGTACTTCGAGGTTCAAAGGGTTAGGCGGGGATAAGGATGGGAATTTTAAAAAAAAACTAAAAAACTATTCGTGCCTGAGGTTCAGTCGTGATGCTAAGGGCTCTCGGTTATAATGTCACCCTCGAGCCTTTCGTTCCCGTTGTCTCTACGTCTTGCCTTGAGTGCGTTGCAATTCCGTTATATCCTCGTTGCCATAAATGTTGTGTTGTCCAATCAAGAAACCATAGGTATTTCAACCTGTTTTATTGTCTCACTCCGTTTCCGTACATACCCAGTTACTCCTGCTTTCCTGCTTACCTCTCTCACCATGTAACCCACTTCTCACGATACAATCAACTATACTACATGGTGCAGGGCTGGGTCTTCAGAATTTTCATCTGAGTCGAGCGTTATTTCCCTTGATACTTAGTTACCTGCCCTGAGAAGGTATACGTACTTCAGACCACTGTGATGACCCGCCATTACTATCTTTTGTCTCCTGATTTGACCGTCAAGAACAAGTCCACCACCTAGTGGTTGTTTCTTTAAAGGGGGACCTATTATGAAAAACAAGTTTTTTCTTGTTTTAACATGTATAAAGTGGTCTCCCCTCACCCTGCCAACACAGGGAAGATGAAATCCCATGAAAATCTGCAGGGTCTGTGATCCCCGCCCGAATGAATCTTCCAGTGTCATGTGACTTTTTTGAGCCGTTCTGAATCTGCTCCCGTCGTTACGTAACGACGGGAGCAGATTTCCATAGGCCGGCCTCCGCTGCTGAAACCACGCCCACAACTCTCTGCCGGCTGGAGCCTCCGGCCATTGTTTGGAAGCGGTGACTGTTTTCTACCGGTTTCCACAGCGAGGGACACTTAAAATGAGGTTTTGCATCGACATTTACCCTCATAAAAGTATCAGTTCCCACAGTACGGACCCGGCAACTGCACACACGTCAGCGGTAAGTGGCGGGGCGGCAGTAGCTCAGGTGGTAGAGCGGGTCGTCCAATGATCGGAAGGTCGGCGGTTCGAATCCCGCTCTGTCCCAGTTTGCTGTCGTAGTGTCCTTGGGCAAGACACCTTACCCACCTTGCCCCGTGTGAATGAGTTTGAATGTGTATGAATGTTGGTGGTGGTCGGAGGGGCCGTTAGGCGCGATATGGCAGCCACGCTTCCGTCAGTCTGCCCCAGGGCAGCTGTGGCTACAAACGTAGCTACCACCACCAGAGAGAATGTGTATGAATGAATAATGATCTCTGTAAAGCGCTCTGGGTGCCTAGAAGGGCGCTATATGATGATATAAGATGACGATGAAGATGATCATGATGATGATGAAGATGAAGATGATGAAGATGATCATGATGAAGATGATCATGAAGATGAACATGATGATGATGAAGATGAAGATGATGAAGATGATGATGATGATGAAGATGAAGAAGAAGATGATGATGATGATGATGATGATGAAGATGAAGATGATGATGATGAAGATGATGATGATGATGATGATTCTAAAGTCACACTTAAACTTAAACTTAAACTTTATTTATTTATATAGCACCAACTCATGCAGTGTAAGTGCAACTCATGGTGCTTTACATACAGAGATAAAATAACAATCAAAAGTACAATTTAAAACATCCCATACGACCCCACCCCCCACGCATACACACCCCCTCACTCACACTCATACACATGTGCATACACTCACACGCCCACACACACACACACACACACACAATAAGTGGACTGGTGACATGGCTTAGCACTAACGATCCAGGTGAGGAAAACACTACCTATGGGTGGCCGTCCACACCGAGAGGCTCCACCGGCCACGACCACAAGGAGCATCGCCACAGAGACCCCCCCAACCTGGACAGACCAGGACAGACCCCACACAGAAGGTGGAGTCCCACCCCCAGCTACCCAGGCCTGAGGGACCCCCATGACGACACCCCCATGGGCAGAGCAGGCACACCTCCCAGTGTGGACGACCCCCCTGAGGAAACACTGGAGCTAAAAACTAAAAGATTAAAAGAAAGTAAAAAATGCCTAAAAAGTGTAAAATTTTAGAAAAATCTATACAAAACTTAAGATGAATAATAAATAACATAAAATACAAAGTCACTCAAATGGATTAAAGGTCAGATAAAAGCCAAGCTAAAAAGGTGTGTCTTGAGCCTCCTTTTAAAAGTATCAACGTTCTCTGCGGTCCTGAGGTTCTCTGGCAGGCTGTTCCATAAATAAGGGCCATAATGGCTGAATGCAGCCTCACCGTGGGTTTTGGTCGCGGTTCGGGGAATGGTTAAGAGGCCGGTGCCAGAGGACCTCAGGGTCCGTGAGGGTTGATACGGTAAAAGCAGATCAGATAAATAAGATGGCCCAAGACCGTTAAGACATTTAAAAACCAGTAAAAGAACCTTAAAATCAATCCTGAAGCGGACGGGGAGCCAATGCAGCGATTTTAAAACAGGTGTAATGTGCTCCCGCCCTCTGGTCCTCGTCAGCACGCGAGCGGCTGAATTCTGTAATAGTTGTAGGTTCTTAATACTCTTTTTAGGAAGACCAGAGAGCAGGGCATTACAATAATCTAAACGACATGAGATAAAAGCATGCATCAGCACCTCCGTGCTGGCCTGAGAGAGAAACGGGCGGACTCTGGCTATATTCTTAAGATGGTAAAAACCTATCTTCGTAATATTCTTTATGTGTGGAATAAAAGTGAGCTCAGAGTCAAAAATAACACCCAGGTTCTTTACACATTTCGAAGGTTTAAAATCTTGTAGTTTTGGTAAAAGTTTCTCTCTCTGGCCTTCAGGACCAATAACTAAAACTTCTGTTTTGTCCTGGTTGAGCTGTAGGAAATTATCTGCCATCCATGACTTAATATCTAAAATACAGTTAAAAAGGGCATCAAGTGGCCCTGTGTCATCAGGAGACACAGCGATGTACAGCTGTGTGTCGTCAGCGTAGCTGTGGAAGCTGATGCCGTGTCTCCTGATGACGTCCCCCAAGGGAAGCATGTAAAGGTTAAAAAGAAGCGGACCTAAAATTGACCCTTGGGGGACCCCACACTTAATTTCATGCATTCTGGAGGAACATGTATCCAAACTTACAAAGAAAGATCGATCTGTGAGATAGGAGCGGAACCAGTTAAAAACAGCACCAGAGAGGCCCACCAGGTGCTTCAGTCTGTTTAATAAAATGTGATGGTCTACTGTATCGAAGGCGGCACTAAGATCCAGTAGAACCAAGACTGTCAGTTTGCGGTTATCTAAATTGCACCTGATGTCATTTAAAATCTTTAAAAGGGCTGTCTCGGTGCTGTGGTTCATCCTAAAGCCAGACTGAAATTTCTCTGAAATATTGTTTCTTATTAAAAAATAATTTACTTGGTTAAAAACCAGCTTTTCTAAAATCTTACTTAAAAAGGGTAAGTTGGATACAGGTCTGTAGTTATTAAAAATGCTGTGATCTAAATTGCTCTTCTTCAGAAGGGGCTTCACCACCGCCATTTTAAAGGCGGCAGGGAAGACACCCGTCTGAAGAGAGTAATTTACTATATTTAAAATATGTTCCTCAAAGAATTCATAAAATGTCTTTAAAAGTGATGTGGGAATAGGATCTAAAAGGCAGGTTGTTGGGTTTACCTGGGAGAAAACTCGACCAAGGGTCCTCGCATCAACCAGGGCAAAACTCTCCAGTGTTTCCTCGGATAAAAGCAACTGTCCAGATGTGTTAAAAATGACATTTTGATGTGGTAAAAGACTGGACCTAATGTTGTCAATTTTACTTCCAAAGTGGTCTGCAAAATCCTCACAAAGATTGTCTGTTGGTGGTTGTGAGGAATTCTTAAAATGTACATTTGTTAAAAGATCGAAGGTGGAGAAAAGAAATCGAGGATTGTTTTTATTGTCTGTAATGAGTTTTGAGAAATGAGCTATCCTTGCCTGTTTGACGGTTTTATTGTAGGATTTGAGTTGTTCACGAAATATTTGATAATGTATTGTAAGTTTACTTTTTCTCCACCTTCTCTCAGCACTCCTGCATTTTCTTTTTGATTTTTTGACTTCCTCAGTTCTCCATGGGGGTGTAGGCTTAGTTTTTATGGTTTTTGTTAAAAGTGGAGCAACTGAGTTCAGCGTAGATTCCAGTTTCCTGTTAAAATTATCAACAATAAAATCACATGATGCAGGTAAAACATCAGCAGGAGTGCTCTCTAAAATCTCAATAAAATTTGCAGCCACTTCAGAAGTTAGGTAGCGTTTCCTCACCGTTCTCATCGAGGCTTCCTGATGATTAAGACTGGTGATGTTAAAAAACACGCAGTAATGGTCAGACACAGCCAGGTCGACAACAGAGGACACACCGGTGGACAGGCCATAGGTTATGACCAGGTCCAGGGTGTGTCCTCTGTTGTGAGTCGGCTGTGTGACATGTTGGGTAAAATCCATGCAGTTTAAAAGGTTTAAAAATTCTCTCGACAGTGGGTCGGAAGTATTGTCAATGTGTAGATTAAAATCACCAGTTATTAAAATTCTGTTGTAAGTGGTATGTATGACTGATAAAAGCTCTGAAAATTCACTGATAAAAACAGTGGAGTGATGGGGTGGTCTATAAACAGTTAAACAAAGAATAGGAGGACTGCTAAAAACAAAGGCAAGGTGTTCAAATGAGGAGTGGTTGTTAAAAGAGACCTCCTTTGTAGCTAATATGTTTTTAAAAATTGAAGCTGTGCCGCCTCCCTTTCTAACACCCCGTGTAGTAAATAAAAAATTAAAATTTGGTGAAGAAGCCTGGATGAGGGAAAATGCAGCGTCCGTGCCAAGCCATGTCTCTGTTAAAAGAATACCATCAAGTTTATGATGTACAATAAGATCATTTAAAATAAAGGTTTTGTTTAAAAGAGAGCGCACGTTCAACACAGCCAAGTTAATGTCTGTGTTGGACGTGCGCTCACGACCACAACGTACCGGGTTGATAAAAACAAGATTGTCTCTGTTAAAACCAGTGGGTCTGTGGATCTGACGGGGAAAACGGGTGGTGACCAGGGGATGAATTGGTTGAGGATCGGGTGTGTTGGTGGCGCCAGATGTAGCTGGTTTTATGGAGGAATTATCTGGTGGGGGTGGCAGTGGTGACTGTGACCTGTGGGGGAAGCTGGAGAGGGGGGCAGTGCTGTGAGCGGCTGGCTCCACAGGTGGAGAAGAAGACTCCGGGCCCGAGCTGGGAGTGTGGGTGTGGCCAGAAAATAGTCACTCCCGTGGAGCCGACAGAACCGCGTGCTGAATGTTTGCAGCCAGCACGCGGCCCCCCAGCCTATTTGGGTGAAGTCCGTCGGGCCTATAAAACGAGGGACGATTCCAGAAAAGATTAAAATTGTCGATAAAACCAATGTTAAGGGCTCTGCAGGTGTTCTGTAGCCAAGAGCTCAGATAGAGCAGCCTGCTGAAGCGCATTGCTCCCCGAGACAGCGTTGGAAGGGGGCCGCTGATAAAAATGGACTTCCCACAGTTTTTAAGGAAGGTGAACAGCTCATTAAAATCCTTTTTTAAAAGCTCAGAGCGCGGTTTGGAGCAATCATTGGATCCCACGTGGACAATGACGCGAGCAATGGTGGATGGAGCAGACTGTAGTAGAGCGGGGAGTTTCTCCAGAATCACCGGGACTGTGGCTCCAGGGAAGCAATGCGTGGCTGCGTTGAAGAACCTAATGTTCCGGGATATTGAGTCTCCCACGACCAGTGTGGTTGGGGAGAAGAGGGGGCGAGGAGAAGAAGGTTGTGGGGACTCACGGTTGGGGGATGCAAGGTCCCCGCTGGGTGCCCGGGTAGACGGGTGAGGTGGTGAGGCTGTGGCCGCGGCATCAGACGAGGAACGGGGATTTCCTGCCGGCTCCGGACGAGGACGAGGAGGGCCCCCGGAGCGTCGCAGCACGGCCTCCCTAAGGATTTCCCGCCGGGCAGAGGAGGTCGTCGGCCGGGATGAGGTTGAGCGTCGCTGAGGCTCCTGGGTGTCGCCAGCTGACGGTGGAGGGGCTGTGGTGTCGGCCGGCGCTGTTGTCGGGTGCAGAGCTGGAACCGCAGGTGACGGGACATCAGCCGGATGGACCGGATTTTCATCCGGTGACAAAGCCGTGTAGCGGTTGGAGAGGCTCAGCGGCGGAGGAGGAGAGGCGGCCCCGCCTGAGTGCTTCTTGCGGCCGCGAATCACCACTTCAGACCAGGGTGGTTCGCGGTTCGGTGTGGAGCAGGAGGAGGGCCGTGGACAGGTGGAAGGATCCCACACGGCTGTATCCAGGAGAGCCGCGCTCAGTTCTGAGATCTTCCTGGACTGCCCGGCCGCCACCTCCATGACGCTGGAGAGCAGGGAGTCCTTCTTCTTCAGATCCTCGTGGAGTCGTCTGACATCATCCTCCAGGTCGGTGATTCTTTTGTTTGCTCGTGTGAGGAGTTTGTTTTCCTCACACGGCAGGGCTGGCATTGTGTAGCTGGGGAGAACAGAAAAAGAGCTCCGGCAGCAAGGTGTGTGGTCCACAGCGGTTGAGATTCAGGAGAGGTGGATTGTGTCCTATAAGGATAGCCTGAGGTACAGGCACTTACCGGCGCGGGCCCAGTAAAGGGCCCGGTGAGATGAGAAGGTATCCGGTAAGCAATCCGGTAAGCTCGGCGGTAGAGGTGAGAATTTCTCAGCGTTTTCCCACGCTGTCAAACGCTGCTGTCAAACGCTGCTGCTTCCGCGTTCTCGCTGCTGCTTCCGCCTCTCGCTGCTGCTCAAGGGCTGTATATACTTGCCGTTCAGAACGCGTACGCGCGACGCAGGATACGTGTGACGTCACGTCACGCGTATCCTGCGTATCCTGCGTACATTTGACGCGTCGACGTGCACGTTCTCAAAAAGACACTGAACGCGTACGCGACCTGCAGTTCTCGCTCTGGCCGCTAGTATCGCTGTTCCCGGTCTGATCCCAGCTGGCACGATTATGCTGCTCTCCCCTGGAGAAAGTTCCCCGTGCATATATTTATGCAATATTTAACTTCCCCCCAGGGTTTCCGTTGTCCGGTAAAATATGCCGAAGTCCGGTATTTTATAATCTCTCCGGTCAAAATACTCACTGGTGCTGCGAGACTAGAGTCCCCGGGAGT
Organism: Cololabis saira; assembly: GCF_033807715.1. Taxonomy (NCBI): domain Eukaryota; kingdom Metazoa; phylum Chordata; class Actinopteri; order Beloniformes; family Belonidae; genus Cololabis; species Cololabis saira. The sequence goes on along the minus strand of NC_084597.1, from coordinate 10,805,208 downwards.
ACCGCGGATGGCGAGCCCCGGCCGCCGAGCCCCGGCCGCCGAGCCCTGGCCAACCCCCGGCGGAGCCCCGGCGGAGGTACGCGCCGAGCCTCGGTGCCTCCCGGAGCCGGGAGCCAGGAGTCAATTGACGGGACTTATTTTATTTTAAATACTCTGTTTTTCAATAAAAATACTATTGAATGACTTGCAAATGAATGAATGAATGACTTGGAATCATATTAGGAACAATACATTTTTTTACCATGTTAATCTTTCTTATATATTGACATCTACTTCTCCATATGAACCTAAAATTAACTGGATTTATTGTTTCGTCATTCTTGTTGAGATGGGTAAGGAGAATGCTGGATAAATTAGTCTGGAAAGACTATCCACTTTTGATAATAAGCAATAATAATAAGATAAGATAAAATAGTCCTTTATTACTCCCTCAACGGGGAAACTCACGTAGCAGCAACACAGACACACAGGGAAGGGGGTAAAACAGTAATATAAATAAGTAATACACATTAAAAAAAGAGTAATAATAATAATAATAATGTTGTGGTTTTCTTTAGCTTCCTTCTAGGCACCCAGAGCTTTACAGAGATCATTATTAATTCACACACATCCTCCCCGGTGGTAGCTCCGTCTGTAGCCGCAGCTGCCCTGCAGACTGACGGGAGCGTGGCAGCCATATCGCGCCAAACGGCCCCTCCGACCACCACCAACATTCATACACATTCATACACATTCACACGATGTTATAATCTCCTACATCATCCAATATTGTCCTGTAAAAGTGTTCGTTTTTCTAATCTGCTACCGCTGCTGCTACTACTTCTGCTACTTAATATAAGTAGCTTTTCCAACTGTTGCTCTGCTTACTGCCCCCTATCGGTCACCATCGGTATGACATGCTCTACTCGGGTGGTACGCGAGGTACGCAGTGGAGCATGAACAGACACGTTCGCAGGGTACGCAGGATACGCAGCCACCTGCGTAGAGTATATTCCCGCCATTAAAATCCAGACACATGGATGGCTGTCATTGGTTCAGCTGACGGATGAGAATGTATGCAGAAAGCAGACCTGGCTTTATGTCACATGTGAGCTGGACTCCCAAAGGCGCCCCGCCGAGTTCCGGCGACGGATATCCAAACTCGGGGAAGTCGGCCAGGAACTGCGCGGCTCTGTCGGACACATGCACCGGGTCCGGGGGCGCGCTCTCCTTTTCCGGCGCTGGAGGCGCTCGCAATCCGCGGCCGCGCGTCCTGCTGCTGCGCCCCGGCGGGGTGCGCCCATCTCCCCTGGGTGCTGCCCCGGGGTGCTGCCCATGGTGCTCGGGGGTCTGGAGGCTCTGCTGCCCGGGCTCAGGTGTCCGGAGCCCCCGCCGAAGCAGCGCGTCCCCCGGCACGTCTCCGCCGCAGCCCAGAGCAGCAGCGACAGCACAGGTGTCAGTAAAACCATTTTACGTCTCATATGTTGACCTGCAGATTAGGAAAAAACTGATTTATAGCTCCGAATGGAAACCACAAAGACATCCTTGCAACATTTTGCCGCTGCATCCTTTAGAATAAAGCCTGAATTATGGTCCGCGTTAAATCGACGCAGAGCGTACCGTAGGCTCTGCGTTGGTGTAACGCGGAACCATAAATCAGCCTGGAAGTTACACGTGTCATTTGTTGATGTTTTTTCCAGGATTCTGATTGGCTGTCATGATGCTCTCAGCATAAAACAACTCTTTATTTCTCAGAATGAAGGGAAAAACATGAACATTGATGTGCAGGAAATTAACCCACTAATGTTGTGTTTCTGCCTTAAGAAATGTTACAGATATCATTGTGAAAATCGCGTTAACGTCAAAACGGACAGTAATTAGAATACTTCCGTGTGTCCGATCCTCCGTTATCCAATGGGGGACTGATGCGCCCAGCGGCTGGAAGCGACGCGGCCGGTCCTCACTTATCCAATGGGATTGATGCTGTGAGCGGCTTGAAGCGACGCCGCCGGGTTACATTAGAATCTGTTGAGAGCCCGCTGCGTCGGTGCATGACGCTGAGGGCGACCTTGTGCGTCAGAAACTGACGCCTAAGGGCCCTGACCAAGCGTCGGTTTTTGACGCGCTGGGAGTGAGACTGTGTTGGTTTAGGCCACAAGGGCCCATCTAGAATGCTTCTCCCCCCCCTGGGTTGGGACCCCTGCTCCGCCCCTGCTAATGGGTAACACCGGAGCTAAGCTAAATACTTAGCTCATGCTCTAAATACTTAGCCCATGCTCTATTAGTAATACATTTTTTTCTGTCTATGGTTTCAGATCTTCCAAGCAATGCACCTGAAGCTGTTCAAGTACAACACCTTCAGAAGACATGCACGGTCCTTCCTTGAGCCAGCAATAGTGCATAAATGTTATTTATATACAACTTGGTGTATATAAACAGTGTATGGTGTATATAATGTGTACAAATGTTGTTTTATTTTTTTTAACAATAAAGTTGCCATTTGTGAACATTCAGTGTTGTGATTTCTTTACAGTTAACATGTTTATATAAAAATAAATGACACAATCACAATGGAATTATGTACATTGTCTATGATTACCAATTTGCTGATTCAATAAGCCTGAGCTTTGTCAATACAAGACCGTGTGCTGTGATTGCCTGTTACATGTAGTGTATTAACACAGCAGCAAGTTGTATATACATTTATTATACAGTATACTCAAATTAAATTTTGGAAATATAAGTGTTGGGGAAATCAAATTATACATTTGATGCAAAACATACTTAGAACCTGATTCATTTGTCTTGTAACCTAAGAAATAAAATGATGAGGAATCGGAGTAAAGAACTGTGGTGTACCTGTTTAGAATTCAATTAAAGCTTCCTGTGTGAATTGGTGTGAAGACGAGGTGACCTATTCCCTCCTTCAGGGAATTAAAGATCCCGGGGAGTCGTTTACACCGTGTCTACTGCATGCGAGCTTATCGCGTCGAGCTGCGTGACATTGGACGCTTATTATTACTTATTATGACTTCTACATGCTTTTCAAGTGGGAAAACCTGCAAAATCAGCAGTGTATCAAATACTTCTTCTCCCCACTGTATATATATATATATATATATATATATATATATATATATATATATATATATATATATATATATATATATATATATATATATATATATATATATTTATTTATATCACAGAATCAGAATTAGAATATGTATGTTGAGAATGTTTCTTTTTTCATTTTTTGTTCCATGCTATGAGAAGAGGAACATTTTCCTTTGTTGAAAGGGCTATTGTAAGAGGAAATAAAATTGAACTTGCATCTTGCACAACTCCTGACTAGCGTGATGCTTTCATACTCCTGCTTCTCGCACATTATACTAGAGACCCCTTGGTTCCCATTATGTGAAATGAAATTTCATCAGTCAGACAATTAAATCATCATATCAGCAAAATTCTGTATCATGCAAATATTAGATTTGTTTGAATGTCCAATCACCATGCACACTCCTATGTCAGTTTGTTTACAGTCACTAATCACCCTATAGTTAAGGTCAACATATTATGCCCCCCCCCACCCCCCCCCCCCCCCATGAAACCAAGCAAAACCATGGACTTTTCCATGGAAATGACCACAACCTAAAGTGTTTATAGCAGTTTTTTTCTTTTTCTTCCTCTTTTCCTTTTCCAACATAACAATGAAGCCAAAAAAGATATCTTACTGATTTGTTTAACTGAAAAACAAACATGCAGAGACCAAACATATAACCCTCTATTGATAATTGGTCGTGCAGCCTTTGTGGCAGACAGAGTATCTTTGGCCGATCCAAACTAAGCAGGCACATTGTAAAGACTAAGTCCTAAACGAAGTCTAGTATTAGTTGCTAATATGGAGGATTTAGTTTAGACGGGTGCCCAGTGCGCTCCGAACATATCAGACGAAAGGTTCTATTTGATTCACAGTTGCTGTGCAGGTTTATTTTTCATAACTTTAACTCATAACACTTAATGAAAACAACAAACTGAATTTTTCGCGTCCAAAACACAAGCATAAATTAAAGCTGCAAGCAATGATGAACGGGCCCTTGCACTCATGGCCACCGTCCCCCATAAGCATATAAGAAATGACACCACCCACGACTCTCTATGTTAAACGATTCAAAGTTATAGCAGAAAATAGGGACAACGAATCAGAAGAAGGGGCAGGGCTAATTCAGGCCAAAGAAGGTCAAGGACTCAATACAGCGTCTGATGACACCACCCACGACTCTCTATGTCAAACCATTCAAAAGTTATAACAGAAAATAGGGAGAACCAATCAGAAGAAGGGGCGGGGCTAATTTTCACCAATTATGGTCAAGGACTCAATACCGAGTCCAATGACACCACCCACGACCGTTTATGTCAAACCATTCAAATGTTATGGCAGATAATAATAATTCGGGCCGTATTAACTGCAGAAGGAATGGCATAAATTTCGCCAAAATTACACAATTAATTCAAAATGGGTGACTTCCTGTTCAGTTTCGGCCATGGCGCCAAGAGACTTTTCTTTAAGTTGCGCCATGATACAGGTGTGTACAGATTTTCGTGCATGTACGTCAAACCATATTGTGGGGCTTGAGGCACAAAGTTTTCCGGGGGGCGCTGTTGAGCCATTTCGCCACGCCCATTAATGCGTACCGTTAAATATCAAATTTTTCGCCAGTCTGGTCTTGCGTGAAAAATTTGGTGACTTTTTGGGCACGTTTAGGGGGGCAAAAAGGCCCTCCTTTCGTCAGAAGAAAGAAAGAAAGAAAAAAAAAATCCTACAGATACAATAGCGCCTTCGCACTGAAGGTGCTCGGGCCCTAACTAGAGACATAATATGCACACACTAGGCACAGTGGAAAACTGTTTGTTTCTCCATTGAGCAAAACCTGTCTTTGGGTTTCCCAGGTTAAATAACCCAGCTGACCCAGAATCAGCTGAGCCACACAGCTAATATAGCCGCTAGTGGCAGGGAGCAAACTTACATGAAATGATACAAAATTAATATGGCTCATACTCACTTGAAATGGCATAAATTGGGCCAAATTTACACGATTAATTGAAAATGGCCGACTTCCTGTTCGGTTTCGGCCATGGCGCCAGGGAGACTTTTCTTTAAGTTGCGACATGATACAGGTGTGTACCGATTTTCGTGGATGTAAGTCAAACCGTATTGTGGGGCTTGAGGCACAAAGTTTTTTCTGTATGGACCAATCAGATGAAGGGGGGTGCGCTTTTTGGTAGAGGGAGAGTAGCTCTGGATGAAGGAGTGAAGGTAGAGGGAGTGTAGCTCTGGATGAAGGAGTGAAGGTAAAGGGAGAGTAGCTCTGGATGAAGGAGTGAAGGTAGAGGGAGTGTAGCTCTGGATGAAGGAGTGAAGGTAGAGGGAGAGCAGCTCTGGATAAAGTAGTGAAAGTAGAGGGAGTGTAGCTCTGGATGGGGGAGTGAAGGTAAAGGGAGTGTAGCTCTGGATGAAGGAGTGAAGGTAAAGGGAGAGTAGCTCTGGATGAAGGAGTGAAGGTAGAGGGAGTGTAGCTCTGGATGGGGGAGTGAAGGTAAAGGGAGTGTAGCTCTCGATGAAGGAGTGAAGGTAGAGGGAGTGTAGCTCTGGATGAAGGAGTGGAGGTAGAGGGAGAGTAGCTCTGGATGAAGGAGTGAAGGTAGAGATAGTATAACTGGATGAAGGAGTGAAGGTAGAGGGAGTGTCGCTCTGGATGAAGGAGTGAAGGTAGAGGGAGTGTAGCTCTGGATGAAGGAGTGAAGGTAGACAGAATGTAGCTCTGGATGAAGGAGTGAAGGTAGAGGGAGAGTAGCTTTGGATGAAGGAGTGAAGGTAGAGGGAGAGTAGCTCTGGATGAAGGAGTGAAGGTAGAGGGAGAGTAGCTTTGGATGAAGGAATGAAGGTAGAGGGAATATAGCTCTGGATGAAGGAGTGAAGGTAGAGGGAGTGTAGCTTTGGATGAAGGAATGAAGGTAGAGGGAATATAGTTCTGGATGAAGGAGTGAAGGTTGAGGGAGTGTAGCTCTGGATGAAGGAGTGAATGTAAAGGGAGAGAAGCTCTGGATGAAGGAGTGAAGGTAGAAGGAGAGTAGCTCTGGATGAAGGAGTGAAGGTAGAGGGAGAGAAGCTCTGGATGAAGGAGTGAAGGTAGAGGGAGAGTAGCTCTGGATGAAGGAGTGAAGGTAGAGGGAGAGAAGCTCTGGATGAAGGAGTGAAGGTAGAGGGAGAGTAGCTCTGGATGAAGGAGTGAATGTAGAGGGAGAGTAGCTTTGGATGAAGGAGTGAAGGTAGAAGGAGAGAAGCTCTGGATGAAGGAGTGAAGGTAGAAGGAGAGTAGCTCTGGATGAAGGAGTGAAGGTAGAGGGAGAGAAGCTCTGGATGAAGGAGTGAAGGTAGAGGGAGAGTAGCTCTGGATGAAGGAGTGAATGTAGAGGGAGAGTAGCTTTGGATGAAGGAGTGAAGGTAGAAGGAGAATAGCTCTGGATGAAGGAGTGAAGGTAGAGGGAGAGAAACTCTGGATGAAGGAGTGAAGGTAGAAGGAGAGTAGCTCTGGATGAAGGAGTGAAGGTAGAGGGAGAGAAGCTCTGGATGAAGGAGTGAAGGTAGAGGGAGAGTAGCTTTGGATGAAGGAGTGAAGGTAGAGAAAGTATAACTTTGGATGAAGGAGTGAAGGTAGAGGGAGAGTAGCTCTGGATGAAGGAGTGAATGTAGAGGGAGAGTAGCTCTGGATGAAGGAGTGAAGGTAGATGGAATATAGCACTGGATGAAGGAGTGAAGGTAGAGGGAGAGTAGCTCTGGATGAATGAGTGAATATAGAGGGAGAGCAGCTCTGGATGAAGGAGTGAAGATAGAGGGAGTGTAGCTCTGGATGAAGGAGTGAATGTAGAGGGAATATAGCTCTGGATGAAGGAGTGAAGGTAGAGGGAGTGTAGCTCTGGATGAAAGAGTGAATGTAGAGGGAATATAGCTCTGGATGAAGGAGTGAAGGTAGAGGGAGTGTAGCTCTGGATGAAGGAGTGAAGGTAGAGGGAGAGTAGCTCTGGATGAAGGAGTGAAGGTAGAGGGAGTGTAGCTCTGGATGAAGGAGTGAAGGTAGAGGGAGTGTAGCTCTGGATGAAGGAGTGAAGATAGAGGGAGTGTAGCTCTGGATGAAGGAGTGAAGGTAAAGGGAGAGTAGCTCTGGATGAAGGAGTGAAGGTAAAGGGAGAGTAGCTCTGGATGAAGGAGTGAAGGTAGAGGGAGAGTAGCTCTGGATGAAGGAGTGAAGGTAGAGGGAGTGTAGCTCTGGATGAAGGAGTGAAGGTAGTGGCAGAGTTGCTCTGGATGAAGGAGTGAAGGTAGAGAAAGTTTAACTCTGGATGAAGGAGTGAAGGTAGAGAAAGTTTAACTCTGGATGAAGGAGTGAAGGTAGAGAAAGTTTAACTCTGGATGAAGGAGTGAAGGTAGAGAGAGTGTAGCTCTGGATGAAGGAGTGAAGGTAGAGGGAGTGTCGCTCTGGATGAAGGAGTGAAGGTAGAGGGAGAGAAGCTCTGGATGAAAGAGTGAAGTTAGAGGGAGTGTAGCTCTGGATGAAGGAGTGAAGGTAGAGGGAGAGTAGCTCTGGATGGAGGAGTGAAGTTAGAGGGGGTGTAGCTCTGGATGAAGGAGTGAAGGTAGAGGGAGTGTCGCTCTGGATGAAGGAGTGAAGGTAGAGGGAGAGAAGCTCTGGATGAAAGAGTGATGTTAGAGTGAATATAGCTCTGGATCAAATAGTGAAGGTTGAGGGAGTGTAGCTCTGGATGAAGCAGTGAAGTTAGAGGGAGTGTAGCTCTGGATGAAGGAGTGAAGGTAGAGGGAGTATAGCTCTGGATGAAGGAGTGAAGGTAGAGGGAGTATAGCTCTGGATGAAGGAGTGAAGGCAGAGGGAGTGTATCTCTCGATGAAGGAGTGAAGGTATTGATGAGCCGTTTGGGTAATTGTTTGGTAGGCAGAAGCAGAGCTTTGAACTTGATGCTGCAACTCGAAGCCAGTGCAGAGAGATTAACAGCGGAGTGGCATGAGCTCTCCTGGGTTGGTTTTATGTGCCAATGTTAAACCTTTCAGTTTTGATCACTTCCAGGTTTGATTTGAACTAAACGTGTCTCCTTGTACTTTTCATTGGTGCAACATACAGCTGTTCTATATACATTCATATTGACACTCCATCGGGAGCCTCTGTAGGTTGTTCTGGTGTTTTATTTTGAAATAACATTCAAAAACAGTGTTTAACAACGAAAAGTATGATTATTACTTTAAGCATTTTTCATTTAAAAAAAAGATAAATCTGTCTCTTTTATGTCAGTAAATAATTTTAAAAACAATCTTTACAATAATGTAACATGTGTTTTCAGTTAATTTGTGATTGTATTTACTATTGGCATTTTTGTTAAATCAAATACTACAGACCACAAATTTATTTTTATTGTCTGTATTATTAATTTTTTTAAACAAATAAATTCCGCTGCATTACAAGTTAAACCTCTTCCATTTTTCTTGCTTTGTTGAAGATGTCCCCAAGGGAATCTTGTAAGTATGTAATATAGGGGCGAATATCCCGGGGAGGGACAGGGGGGACAAGTCCCCCCCATTAGTAAAGCTGTCCCCCCCTAGAATAATTTGAGACAGAATTAATAATTTTGGAACAATGCAGTAGTATTTAGTAGTAATGCACCAAAATTAAAATTTGTGGCCGAAACCGAAATCGAAAATAATAATAAACAGTAAAATCTCATTATACTTAAAACAAGAGTCATCACCAGAAAAATAACTTGTTATTTGACAATTTTCACCTGTTTCAAGTAAATTTTCACTTGAAATAAGTAGGAAAATCTGCCAGTGCGACAAGATTTATCTTCTAAGCAAAACAATCTTGTTCCACTGGCAGATTTTTCTACTTATTTTAAGTGAAAATCTACTTGAAACAGGTGAAAATTGTTGGGGTTTTTTTTCCAGTGATGAGTCTTGTTTTAAGTGTAATGAGATTTTTTTTTAACTAAAAATGAGACATTTTAACTAGAAATAAGACAAATATTCTTGTTAAGATTTTGGGTTTTTGCAGTGTATTATGTCAGATGTGCTGTATTATTGCCACCTTCCACCTAATACCATTGTTTTGTATTACTCTAAGAAAGGTCTTCTGCCTGTTTGCGAGATAGAGTTGAAAATGTCAAAATGCTGTATTAAAGGAATGCTAAAACTTTTATTCCTTGTCCCCCCCTGGATTTATTCTCTAAAATGTTACTGTTTATTGTCCCTCCCAACTATGAAACGGGATTTTCGCCCCTGATGTAATGCCTGACATCTGATCACCGAACAGCTGCCACATCCAGAACCTGATGCCATGGGTTTGCGGAGGGGAGGGGCCACTCAGACAAAAACAAACCAAAGATAACTTATGACATCAGGTCACACGAACTTCAGTTCCTGGATGGCGGTCCAGAGTTAATCCCACTTCCAAGCCGGATTTCTAAAAGGGGGACTTACTGACAAAAGATGACGACGAAAACAACGGAATGAGGAAATTGACGAGGGTAAACCATGTGCAAAACAAAGTTGTCCATAGCTGATAATAACCCTGCAACCTGATGAGCCGCAGGTCAGTCCACTCAGGTCTCACAGAGGAGCTCGGTCTCAGCACATCCCGATGATGGAAGCATCCTTCCACAAGCCATCCGCGGTCCGCCTGCATCCAGCCATGTCCTTTGTGCTGCTCACGGTGCTGTCCTCTCTGGTGGTGCATGATGCTGAGGCGTGGGGCGCCAGTGTGAAGTACGCGGTGAACTGCCCCGACATATGCAGCGCGGAGCGGTGCGGCGGCGGCACGCAGCGGTGCGCACGGACGGTCCTGGACGACTGCGGCTGTTGCCAGGTCTGTGCAGCCGGCAGAGGGGAGCACTGCTACCGCACCGTGTCGGGCATGCACGGCGTGAAGTGCGGACCAGGATTATTCTGCGAGTTTTACAAGGACGAGGACGATTACGGCGACGAATATGGCATTTGCAAAGGTATATGCCCATTATTTAGCTTTATCATTATCATTATTATGATTTTCTAGTTGATTCTTGTTATATTTTCTGCATGCTGCATTTTGAATAGCCCAGTGATGCTTTCTTGCATCAGTGTCAACATTTCTTTATTCTACTAGTGCATCTTAGTTTGTAGTCAATGTGATGACTTAGCCCATCCCTATGGAAGCATATGAGGGACTATATTCAAATTAAAATGCATTTGCAGAAATGCTTTTTCATTTTAAGAATGTGCCCGCATTATTTGAGTCAAAAATTTTAATTTGAATTAAGTACAAGAATAAGCAGTGTTGAATACGAAAATTAAAATGCAAATTGGATTATATATTATAATTTTCATTTTTGACTCAAATAATTCGGACACATTCTTAAAATGAAAAAGCATTTCCTCAAATGCATTTTAATTTGAATATAGTCCCTCATATGCTTCCATACATCCCAACTGCATTTAACCATTTGTAAAACAGCAGGCCCACCAGCAAGCGTGAGCATCCTGCATTGACTTCAGGATTATCTCTCTGTCATCTCCATCGTTTGATACTTTGAGCTTCGCATCCACTCACAGTCTTTTCTTCTCTCTAATCTTCAGAAATGACAAATAAGTGTTTTCTTTCTTTGCAGACTGCCCATACGGAACCTATGGGCTGGAGTGTCGTAAACCATGCAACTGCAAAGGGGGCATTTGTGACAGGGAGACAGGATCTTGTCTCACCCTCACGTTCTTTGCCAAAATTGCCAGCAAGCTCAGGACCGAGCAAAGAGCAGGTGAATATGTGAAGTATTTTGTATAGCAGATCCTCAATGGGCTGCTAGGAATCAAGGTTTCTAAGGAAACGACTAAGTTGGCTTGAAGTTATGATGAGACAAGGTATGTCATTTGAGTGTGTTACTTGAAAGCTGAATAAAGTCCTTCATTTTATGTGTTTAGGAGGTGAGACGGGCTCAGGGGAAGTGAGCTCTGCGCAAAGCACAGACCAGCGCACTGACAGATCCACTGCTCCAAAGCGGCTCAACCCTCGCTGACAAGAACTCCCAAGACAGTCTGTTCAGCATCAATGTAGCGTTAACTTATAAATGAACCAAAAATGATATTTTATTATGTTAAATGATGATAAAGGAGAAACTTTTCTTACAGCATTGGTGAGTTTTGTTTGGTTTATTTGATCCTTGTTTAGCACCACCATCTTTTAGTATGTTGCTTAAATGATATTATGATCTCTATTATTATTTTTATTATTATTTGAGAATTTCCCCATTTTGGGACAATAAAGGAATATCTTATCTTATTATGGATTTTCTAGTTAAGGCTTTGATGTCATCTGTTGTGCCTTGATTTTATGTATTATTGCTGCTGAAATGAAATTAAGAGCAAGGATCTTGATGTTGTCATTGTTGTTTTTTTTAAACCCTTTCTTTAAGCCGTTTTACTTCTGAACAATGTTCTGTTTGCCAACATGGACAATGAAGACAATGACATGTACAGCACACCAGCCCTTGTAAAGAATGCTCTCATAATAAAACCAAAGTTATCACTGACTCTTGTCATCCAATTACCAAATTCATTTTATGAAAGATGTTTGTGAGTAAAGTAATTAAATAATACTAATGATTAACAAAATATGTTTGTGAGGCAGTACTCATTACTATTTAAACAACAGGATATTTAAGATGAGTGCTACCAAATGACACTTGGTGGACTCAGACCATAAATAATATAAAGTTGTATGGTGATTTCAAGAATTTTAGTGCAAAGTTTTAGAGAAATTAGAGCTTTCTGAGGCCAGCCTCACTTACTTTATACACTTCTTATATACGTCACATTCTTGTTCAACACCTGGATGAGTTGCACAGAATCCCGAAATTAAATGCAGAACGCAATTTCTTACATCAAAACAACATTTTCCCTCTTTTTCTTCCTTTTTCTGTGACAGCCTGTCTTCTTGGACTCTGGCATAGCTGCAATAATGCACCGGAAAGGCCCTCTCTCTGCAGATACATTTTACATTTCTGGGCGGAAATCTTCCATTTAAATTTATAGGAGACTTTTTTTCTTTTCTTTTTTGAGCAGTACCAAAATGTCAGAAAGTCGGGAGAAAAATGTCTTCTTCAGTTGAGGTAATTTCTTCATTCCCACGGTAATTTAAAATGATACATCCAAGCAGGAGCAGAGATTCTGAGTGTCCTTTCTAATAAAGTGTGAAACGCCTTATTTTCTTACCACAAATAGCAAAATATACTTTGTTTCCATGCATAAAACTCAGTGACAGAAAAAAGACTTTAGAAGAACTGAAAAACAAAGAAAAAAACTGAGATATTCTCTCGTCATCTTCCAGGGAAGCTCAACTTATCTGAGTAAGCTGTAATAAAATACAGGCAAGGGCTATATTAGTCAATATGAAGGGAAAAGTCATAAAATTATTGAAAGTTTGTGTCAATGCTGTTGTTGTGGGAACTGTTCACGATCCAATTACATTAAGCTTCTTAAAAACTACATTTAAGCTCATTAAATACAACTCAAATCAATAGTTTCCCTGAAAAATTACAATTTAAGACAAGATATAGTAAAAATGAAAAATATGAAGCAGTTTGTTGTTAGCCAATGGTATCAAAGAAAAGATTCTCTCACTCTTTTACATTTTAACATATCATGAATGTACATAAAAAATCCTCCTCTTGAAAGCCAGAATGAATCAGTGATAGAATTAGAAACCATGAAATGTGATCATCATTGCATTTGGGGACTTTTCCTTTATTTTTCTCTGTTACATCATTGGACAGTAATTAAATAATAAGAATAACTGGGGGTAAAAATGATATCAAATGTCTCTGGCAAGATTTCAACATAATTCTCCTCCAGCTATAAACAACAGCTATTAACCTCACCTCTGACTCTTTCTGGTACGAAAATGTTTTCCAGTATTCAGCCTGTTTATTTCCTGTGCTTCCTGACACCTGTGAAAATGGCCCTTCTTCCTGTTGTTGTTGTGTCTGCCCAGAGCAAGAATTTAAAAGCACGTTTTTGTTTTGTTTTTTCTTTCAAGTGGCAATCCAAAAGCAGGCGATTTATCAGTGAAACAGGGCTACCAATTCCTCTGCTGTCTATCTGAGTTATAAGAAAAAAAACAACATGAAAACAAGTTGGTCCTCAGATAAATCTTTTCCATAATCTCAATTTTAAGCCACCTTCACAACAATCAGAAACTCAGCTGTTCTATGGCTCAAAATACATGTAAAAAGTACATAAAGAGTATCGTTTCATCGATATAGAGTGGACTCTAATGAGCATTTCCTCTGATATTGCTGTAAAATTAACATTATATCATTATAGACCATTTAAATCAGCTGCTTCCCTAAATGATGGGGAAAAAGATGGAACAAAAATTCTTATTTCATTTTGGTGGATGATTAGAAGCACAAAGAAGTGAGGTCCCTTAATGAAAGACACAAATAAGATAGGAGGTGAAAGAGGTGCTCTTTCTTTTAAGTAAATCTACATCTATTCTATGTTTTAGTGATGGACTGGTGACCTGCTGGTTTCTAACTGGGTAGAAGAGAACAAACTAAAACTAAATGTCATGAAAACTAAATGTATTGTTATTGGTTCTGAACATGCCCTGAGGTCTGATCCTAAGTTGTGTATTTCTGTGCAAGGTGTTGCCATTGAACAGGTCAAAAAAGCCAAACTGTTGGGAGTGACTGTAGATGAAACATTATCTTGGTCGAATCATATTAATAATATTGTGTCTAAAATGAGTAAAAACATCTCTAATATTAGAAGAAACTCCTATCTGCTGAATGAAACAACTATCAAATTATTAATTCAATCTCTAGTCTTGTCTCATCTTGACTACTGCTCAACAGTTTGATCCTGTGCCTCCAAACAAGCACTTGTAAAACTCCAGCTCACTCAAAACAGAGCGACACGCCTTGCTCTCCGCTGTTCTACCTGAAGCAATGTTGAGAGCATGCATGCTGAGCTGTCTTGGATGATGGTGGAGGATAAACTAGCATGCAGCTTTATTATGTTTTTAAAGAATATCTGTATATTACGCAAACCTGGCTTCTTGTTTATGCAACTTCTACCAACAAATAATAGACACAGCTATGATACCAGAATGGCCCTAGGTAATCACTTTTCTCTGCCTATCCCCAGAACCAATGCATTGAAAAAAACAGTAATGTATAGAGCAGTCACACACTGGAACCATCTCCCCCCATGTCTAGTTGCAATAAACAAGATGTCAAGTTTTAAAAGGAGACTGAAGCAGCTGTGGTTCAGAAGGAAGTTATGATCTCTCCGAGGTATATATTGTGATTATTGTGCAAATTGTATGTATATTATAAATTTAATAGTAAATATATTCTAAATCTCTGTAGGTTATGAGTGTGTATATATAGTATAGTAGTATATTATAATGGATGAGTATATTAATATATGTAATATATATTTATACTTCTATAAATAGAGGGATGAGTATATTATAAAGTCGTTGTAAACTATCTTGTTTATAAGCAGAACAAATCTGGTGATAGGAGAAAATAATGCTACTTAGGATGTGGGTGGTTGGTTACTTAATCTTTTATTTTTGGTTCAATTTCTTATTTCAGGAATTGTAGTGAAGATTTTTCACCCTTTTTGAGTTGGATTATTGTCATCTTTATTATTGTCATGTTATTATATTATTATTATATTATCATCTTTTATATTATCTTTTGTATGTCTATGTGTGGACCCCAGGAAGAATCGTCTTCCCATGGCGAAGACTAATGGGGATCCTTTTTAAATAAACAAATAAATAAACCTATAAAGGATGTGCTCCACCTTTTACAGGATGACAGCTGGGATAAGCTCCAGCAGAACCTGTGACCCTAACCGAGAGGTAGTAGAGGTGGGTAAAGATGACTGATGGATGGACAGATGGATGGATCCTTAATAACCAAGTAGATACGATTATAAGTTAAAGTTAATCAGGGGAAACTACAAGAGTATGATTTTCAACTTAGGATAAAGGATTTGGATGGGATGCGATTACCATAAATGAGAACATTTTGCATAAAGACAAGATTAGACCCATTTTAAATCACATTACAAAATGATTGCGTTTAAATTAAAATGAGTTTGATTCACATTCAGCTCGACTTAGAATCGGAGGATGAATATCTTGACCAAAATATGCCAATAGATTTTATAGATTTGTTTTTTTCTTCAGTATTTAATCTCGTTCAAACGATAAATATGTGTCAAGGATGCAGCTCTTCAGTTAAGGGATTAGGTGGCACGCTCTCAGACACGCACACACACACTCAGAGTTGCAGAGAGTTATGGGAGCCATCTGAGAACCGGAGCGTTCTGAAGTGCTCAGGCTCAAATGTTCCTCTTACTCCCCTGAGAACTGACAGGCTGGAGTCCCGCAACCAAACAAAGGACCCTGCAAAAAAACAGGAAAGCGTTGGTGAGAAAAACCCTTTATCTGACTCCCTGAACGCGTCACTGCCGCCTCTGCAGAAACAAAGGTGCGTGAATGGAGTAGTAAATAACACTGATTTACTGCAAATAGATGTTCTGGTATTTGCAGCCTGGCCCTGCCTCAACAGGTTGTTTACTGTAGCTGCAGAATTACAAAGCTAATTGGAGACAACACATCAACATCAAGACAAAGGAAATTAAGGGATGTGATTGATTACTTTGATTGCAAATATCAAAACTAAGGCTCATGAGAAGTAACAAGAAGTGCGTCACCTCGCGTCATTGATTCAAATGATGGGAATTGAGATGGATGAATAAATTCCTCGGCTTCCTTGTCGTCATTTCAGGTTCTCACAAACGCAGTGAACTGAAAGAAGCAAAACAAGATAGTGGAGCCTTGACCTCGGTGACCTGGCAGATTTCTGACCCTGGAGCCTTTTGACGTTAAAGGAGCATGAGGCTCCTTTTAAGAAATGAGTCATTAGCGCCACCCTTCGCCACGACGGCTGTCGGGGGTACTGCAGCCTACAGCGAAGCCGGTGTTGTGCCAAAAAGTGATTGCCTGCCAGAATCTGATTTCTGCCCTGAAAATTGGTCTTTTTACCTGCCAAAAATTGATTGACGGCCAAATACAGTTAATGAAAGGTTGTTTCTGCCTAAATATGATTTGATCTCATTCTTGAGCTTCATAATATAAACACTAGAGCTCACTTGATTGCTTTTAACTCTTTTAAAGGACCATTACAACACAAAATAGGCATTTTCACCTGCCAAAAATTGATTGAAGGCCAAATACAGTTAATGAAAAGTTGTTTCTGCCTAAATATGATTTGATCTCATTCTTGAGCTTCATAATCTGAAAATCTGACGTTTTAGCGCTATCGCTCAACGGGCTGCTGTGCGCGCTCCCGCGGCCAGAAATAAGAAGAAATCAGATTCTGGCAGGCAATCACTTTTTGGCACAACACCGGCACGGGAGAACGGGGAGAACGCGCGTGCAGCGTCATTTGACGTCACATCCGCAGGACAGCGCGGGAAATTCGGCCCCACAATTGCAGCACATTTTGCAGCACACAGCCTGTTCAAGGCAACGGAGAGATACACTAGAGGGCTCATTCTTTTTGGTTTGGAACGCTTCATATGACATTATTACTAGAAAACTTAAAACGTTTACGAATTTTTTTCATAAATCCTGCCTCAATCCTGCCTCATGCTCCTTTAAGAATTAACATCCCACAGCAGCTTGACCATCGCACATCAAAAATGTGAAGAGTTGGGTTTAGTAACCCAGCAAAGTCCACTGCTTTTGAAAAAGGCACATTTAAAATGAGGTTTTAATGTATTTGAAAATCTTGCACCATTATGCTTTTAAATGTGTACATTTCCAAGAAGCAATGTATAACTTTGCATGTACCTGAATTGGATAAAAGTCAGTTTCATTAAAATAAAAGATGATCTAAACCAGTGATTCTCAACTGATTACCAAAAGTGTGTCACGTGCCCGTTTTTGTGGGTTGCAGGCCTTTTTCCTCAGTTAAAAAGCACATATTGTTTTATCGTTTTAGACCTACTAATCACCTGTTGAACTTTTTTTTTGTCTCATGGACATACATCAGATGACAACCATCAACACTGTGATGATTTGCACCCCATTTCTAGAAAGGTTGCTGTTTTTTTTCTTCTACAAATGTCAAAATCTTAAATCTGCATTTTGTTTCAGCTCATATTTTTCAGACATAACGGAAATGGGTTTTAGTGTCTTCACTGAACAAAACTTCACACAATCTCAAAGTTAAGGCCAACAGCACACTCAAAAGAGTTGGGAAAGAAACTACTGAAAGATGAAAGAATATACAAGATAGCCCCATGTATTAAGGAATACCCTAGAAAAACATCAGAACTCAATACAGTTTTCTACGACGGAGTACTAGGGCCAAACTTAGACAAAAAAAAAGGGAAATTACGAGAATAAAGTCATAATGTTGCGAGAATAAAGTCATAATAGAATAAAGTCGTAATATTACGAGGATAAAGTCGTAACATTACGAGAATAAAGTCGTAATTTATGAGAAAAAATTCGTAATATTACGAGAATAAACTCGTAACATTACGAGAATAAAGTAATATGAGAATAAAGTCGTCATATTATGAGAATAAAGTCGTAATATTACGAGAATAAACTCGTAACATTACGAGAATAAAGTAATATGAGAATAAAGTCGTCATATTATGAGAATAAAGTCGTAATATTACGAGAATAAACTCGTAACATTACGAGAATAAAGTAATATGAGAATAAAGTCGTAATATTACGAGAATAAAGTCTTAACATTACGAGAATAAAGTCGCAATTTATGAGAATAAAGTCGTAATATTACGTAATAAAGTGTTAATTTAAAGTGTTAACTTATGAGAACTCTAACAGGAAGAGTGTGTTAAAATGTTGAATATTGAGCATCTTGTAAAGTTATATTTATATATTTATAATATATTTAATATTACGATTTTATTCTCGTAATATTATGATTTGATTCTCATATTATTATGACTTTATTTTCGTAATTTCCTTCTTTTTTTTTCTTAGTTTGGCCCTAATACTCAGTCGTAGTTTTCTGTAGCATCCACACTAAATCCACATGAATTTCGCTCCTAGTGGTAAAGCAGGGATGTGCAGCTCTAAATGGCTCGCTGAATGCTTGAACACAGACGAATTCTTGTGGAAAATGATGTTTACAATAGCCTACACCTGTAGACTAAAAACTGATGGAAATTCATTTCTCCAAAGAAATAGTTTTCCAGTTCTTTGGCTTTCCCTTGCTAGCCTGCACAGCGCATTTATTCTCTCTGAAATCCAACGTAGAAGTTCAAATTTTTTGATGTAAAGGAGACAAATTGCACTCAGAAAAGCACCGGAAGAATGAGTTTCACATCTACATCAGAGATCACAGACTTTCCCACAGGAATGAGTAGGCTTCCGGATGTGTCGCTAAGCACACGGAAGCAAATGGAAAAGAGGCATAAGGGAGGAAGGAGGAAGACATAATTCCACCAACAGTGTAATTCTGTGGGCACAAGTTTATCTTGTGTGGTCATGAGTCATATTCCAGCTTATATTTGGGAAATACAAGTGTCAGGTTTAATAGCATCTGTGGTTTTTGGGGCTGCACCACTGCCCATAGCCACCATCAACTTAGAGAGACTTACAACTCACGTTGCCTCATAAATGCAATTTCCTGCAGTCCAGATCTGTCTCCTATTTAAAATGTTTGAATTAACATGAAAAAAAAATCAGACCATAACAAATATGGATTATTGGGAAGCAGAAATGTCGGATTCCTGATGTAAACTAACATTTAGCACCCTCAGTTCCTAAGATAAGCACTTTTTGAATGTGTTTCAGGCAAAAGATTACATATTTTTTTCTTCATAATTTACAAATTCCTTTAAACTGGTCAGTGAACACACTGAAAACATTACTTATATGTGTTTCTGTTAAATAATGATTCAACAAGGTCCAGTTTCAAATTTTGATTGTATTTTAGAAAACTTCCTAACTTTTCTGGAAACAATTCTTCTATTTATTACAAGAACACATGTCCGACGATATTAGTAGAAGCAACGGTGAAAAACAGCAGTATGAATTTCTTTTTGAGTTATTATTAGTCAGTGACATATTTACTTAGTCAAAAGTTTTTAAATGTTTCTGTGATTCAGCACTTTTGACTCAAATTATAAACTCACCAACCAGGCTAAATAATAAACATCCTGAGAAGTCAACTCTCCTTGATTTGATTTGATTGGAACAAATGTCCCACATGAATATAAAGCCACTGCTGTCTTTGCAAATGATGTTAGCGATCACTGCATAGTTGCTTGTGTGAGAAACACAAAGTTGCCAAAGTGTAAACCACGTATCATACTTGTGTTCTCTCTTGGTTCCTAAAGTCAACACCAAAAGCTGTAGTCTCAGGCACGATAGATTGATAATGTATACTATTCCTCGTATGCGGACTGTTTTTGGGGAAAGGGCCTTCAAAGCATTTGCACCCTCGTCCTGGTATAAATTACAGAGTCCTTTTAAATTGGATCATCTCCCAAGTTTGCTAGATTTTAAAGCTAGGATTAAGGTCTATCTGACTACTGAATGCACATGTTCTTTTATCAAACATTGAGTGATTATACTGTAGTGATGTGATTGCCAAACTGTTTTAGCTGTTTTTTATGTCTCTTTTGTTGATGTTGTTCAATGTTGTTCAATGTGTAACTGATGTGCCAGCAGCGGTCACCCCACTCTTAAAGAAACCAAAACTCGACCGAGAAGTTCTGTCAAATTACAGACCCATCTCAAACCTCCCATTTATCTCAAAAGTTCTCGAGAAAGTTGTAGCCTGTCAACTCCAGTCACACCTAGCACATAATAACCTCTACGAAGCCCTCCAGTCTGGTTTCAGGCCAGCTCACAGCACAGAAACTGCCTTGGTGAAGGTCACCAACGACCTACTCATGGCAGCGGACTCTGGATCTCCCAGCAGCCTAGTGCTTCTAGACCTGAGCGCTGCTTTTGATACTGTGGACCATAAAATTCTCCTCCAGCGCCTTAAAACCTACACCATGGTCACAGAGACAGCACTGAAGTGGTTCACCTCCTACCTGACCAACCGCTTCTACCATGTCTCCCTGGGAGGTGCCAGGTCTGACAATACTGAGGTGACATGTGGTGTGCCACAGGGGTCAGTGTTGGGCCCCATCCTGTTTTTGATATATCTGCTCCCACTTGGCTACATCATCAGACAACACAAAATCAACTTCCACTGCTACGCTGATGACACTCAGGTCTATATCAAAACCCATCCAAATTCCTCTAAAACAGTCTCCTCCCTCAACACCTGCCTGGAGGACATCCGCTCCTGGATGAATAACAACTTCCTCCAGCTCAACAGCAGCAAGACGGAGGCCATCATGATCGGTACCTCCCACCAACTCGCCAATGCTATCACTGCTGCACTCTCCCTCGACGGTCAGCCCATCTCCTTCTCCCCAGTTGTTACCAACCTTGGAGTTAAGCTTGACTCATCCCTATCATTCCAACCTCACATAAAACACATCTGCAAGATCTCCTACTTCCACCTTAAAAATATAGCCCGACTGAAGCCATCCCTCTCCAAAGATGACTTAAAAAAACTGGTAAACGCCTTCATCTTTTCCCGTATTGACTATGGCAATGCACTTCTCTCCGGTCTACCTGCAAAAACCATCCACTGCCTCCAACTGGTTCAGAACAGCGCTGCAAGATTGCTCACCGGTACCAAAAAGTCAGCACACATGACCCCTGTTCTGGCCGAACTCCACTGGCTCCCGGTCCACTACAGGATCCAGTTCAAGGTCCTCCTCCTGACCTTTAAGGCCATCCATCAAAAAAGCCCCAGCTACCTAAGTGATCTAATCACTGTCCATAAACCGGCACGCACCCTTCGCTCCAGCCACGCCACTCTCCTTCATGTCCCCTCTCCACGGCTCGTGACGATGGGACACCGTGCCTTCTCTGCCTCCGCCCCACGCCTATGGAACTCTCTACCTGACGACCTCAGGAATGCACCTTCTGTGGAGTCCTTTAAAACGGGCCTTAAAACACTCTTCTATAAGCAGGCTTTCCCCTGAACTCTTCCCTTGACCCCCTTTTATTCAAATATTTTTTTAATTTATCTATTTTTTTATCTTTTTGCTGCCCACAACTTTTTATCTTACTTTTATCTTAGTAGCTAGGTTTTGTCTTAGTTTCTTAGTCTTGTTTTTAGTCTTCTTTGTAAAGCGCTCTGAGATCTGTCATTTCAGGTGAAAAGCGCTATATAAATTGAAATTATTATTATTATTATTATTATGTGGACCTATTGTGCTGCCTTCTTGGCCAGGACCCCCTTGCAAAAGAGATTTTAATCTCAATTCCTGGATAAATAAATAAATAAAAATGTAAAAAAAAGTAGGTTTGTAGGTTTCATAAGTCTGTTTCGTGAATTTTCTTATTTTTGGCCTTGTCATTCGAGGGATTATATGATATTAATGTGATTGTCAAGTTTCTAACTAAGAAATCTGACATAAAAGCCAAAATAATTAGGCAATGAGTTTCTGTAATAAGTAAATAACTGAAGTAGTGTTGGCAAGTATGTTCAGTTCAAAGAAAAACACCAAAACAAGTATACTGGTTGAAGATACTAGTTCAACTGTTTTGAAATGTACCTGTAGGGGGCAGTATTGTATCACAAAGATGAACATAGAGGACCTTTGCAGAAGAGGAAACCTTACACTGCTGACACTATAAGGACAATGGACCAATATCCATACCTGTATATAGCAGCTTATAGATTAGATAGATAATTCATGTATCGTAATACTGGCACATATAGACTTTGTGTTCGTGGTAATCAAAGTCAATTGATTGCAATTTTAATGCAGATGGATGTAAAAGTATCCCCCCCAGACAGCTTGTTCTTTTGGCCAAGCAAATATTTGATCTTTTCTGAGAGGGGCAAGTGTATTTCTGACCGACCAGCATACATTTCTCACATGATTAAAGCGCATGAGCCAGCACAGCTCCACAGGTCCTAGGGCACGAATGTTGGAGTCGGTCCAAATAACGGCTCTGAAACCTTTGGTGAGGAAGACTTTTGCTTTAATGATTTGAGCCAGCAGGCAGTAGGACTAGTGAGCAGCCAAATGTGTCAAACTTTTGCAGTCAGTCTGAATATTTAAAGGGTGAAAGGTTTGGTAGGGTGAACAGTTTGGTATCATGGTGTTCACCACTCCAAACATGGACCAGAGAGAGCAAGGACAGGGGCGTCAATTTATGGAATAACTACAAATGCAAATCAGAACAACATGATCGATTTCACTAGTTATTATACACTTCAAAAACTCAAAATCTTAACAAGAATATTTGTCTTAGGTTTCTAGTTAAAATATCTAATTTTTAGTAAAAAAAAAAATCTCATTACATTTAAGACAAGACTCAAAAAACAACCATTTTCACCTGTTTCAAGTAGATTTTCACTTAAAATAAGTGGAAAAATCTGCCAGTGGAACAAGATTGTTTTGCTTGTAACGAGAAGATAAATCTTGTCCCACTGGCAGATTTTTCTACTTATTTCAAGTGAAAATTTACTTGAAACAGGTGAAAATGGTCAAATAACAAGTTATTTTTCTGGTGATGACTCTTGTTTTAAGTGTAATGAGATTTTTTGACTTAAAATTAGACATTTTAACTAGAAATAAGACAAATATTCCTGGTAAGATTTTGAGTTTTTGCAGTGAGCGAGACTGCATTTGAAAAAATTCTAATTTTCTTGACCACACAGATAAGCTCCATAGCAGACTTCTGTGATGAGTATTTGCTGGACGTGTTGATTGATACTCTAGTTAATGTGACTCGTAACCTTGCCATACCTTAGCTTCCACTGAATTGACGCCACTGAGCAAGGGAGTGAGTTGTCTGTGGAGATCAGAAAGAAAGTAATAGATAATCATGTTGAAGCTAAACGCTACAAGACCATCTCCGAGCAGCTTGATGTTCCTGTGACTAAAGTTGGAAATTACATTCAGAAGTTGAAGTCCATGAGACTGTAGGCCACCTGAATGGACGTGGCCTCAAAAGGAAAGCTGATGAGAACATGGAGGGATAATTGAAAGATAACAAAAGAGCCCAGATGAGCTTCCAAAGAGACTGAAAGTGAACTCCAAGGTCAAAGTACATCATGTCAAATCCCACCATCTATCAGTGTTTGAGTCAAAGTTGGCTGCCGGCTCCATTGTCCTCTAGAGCTGCTTCACTGCGTCTGCAACAGGGTGTCTTGAATCTGTGCAGGTACGATGAGATCTCAAGATTACTGAGGCATTTTGGAATCAAATGTTCTGCCAAGTGTCATAAAACTTGGACTCAGTTGCAGGTCATGGATCCTCCAACAGGATAATAACCCCAAACACATGCCTAAAAACAGCCAATGGCTGGGAACAAATATTTGACTACTCTGATGCATCTTTCTATCAGCCATTGATCAATTAAACATCTGTGGAAAGATTTGAAACATGCAGTCTGGAAAAATACGAAAATACCTCTCTACAGGTCAAGAAGTCTCATTTAGAGTTACAGAAATCACTTGGCAGGGGACTGATTCGAAAGGATGTGAGGCAACATATTCACTTGATTAATACATATTTAATCAAGGCCAGTTTCATTAGTTTGTTTTTAAAAATGATTCTCTAGACCAGGGGTCGGCAACCCGCGGCTCTAGAGCCGCATGCAGCTCTTTAGCGCCGCCCTGGTGGCTCCTGGAGCTTTTTCCAAAATGTTTGACCTTTTTTCCCTTTTTTTCTTCTTTTTTTCTTCCTTTTTCCTCATTTTTTCTCTTTTTTTCTCGTTTTTTCCCTTTTTTTCTTGTTTTTTTTTTAAAATTTTTTCTTCTTTTTCTCCTTTTTTCTCTCTTTTTTCTTCCTTTTTCCTTTCCTTTTTAATATCGACATTTCGACTTTTTTCTCGAAATTTTGACTTTTTTCTCAACATTTACACTTTTTTCTCGACATTTACACTTTTTTCTCAAGATTGTACTTCAACATTAATCTCGACATTTTTAGTTTTTTCTCGAAATCTTGACTTTTTTCTTCACATTTTGACTTCTTTCTCCACATTTCTCCTTTCACCATTTGCCTTCATTCTAAGGCTAATACAAGACCTTTCATTTTTTGCGGCTCCAGACATATTTGTTTTTTGTGTTTTTGGTCCAATATGGCTCTTTCAACATTTTGGGTTGCCGACCCCTGGTCTAGACCAACAATTCAAAAGCAATGTCGGATGTTCATTAGTCAACGCCCGGTGTCCATATTGGTGCCCTGCTAACCCTCCTGCCAAACTTACTTAATTTATGTTGTCATGAAGAAATTGTCTAATTTATCAAGCTTTTCAAAGTTTGTCTTAAAATCCATATTAATTCCTTGGCTTTCAATCTCAGTGAGACTAAGTGTCTTTTTTTGGTTTTAGTTTTTTTAATTGGTCTTTTTGTGTTGTATCTAAGTTGGTCAAATGTCATGTTTTTATACATGCCTGATGTTTTTATCTGATTTACATTCCCTATTGTCTCATATAGTGTTTAGTATTCAGTTATGTGCAACACTTTGTTTCATCTGTGGTTGTTTTACAGTGATTTATAGATACAGTTGGTATGGTGAGCTAAACTATGATGCTCAACGTGTAAAACATAACTTGATATCTGGACATTAACTTTGTCACTGCGAGCATGTTAGACCGCTGCTACTATGGCCTAAGAACATTTATAAAACTTTCTGATGACAAATTTGTTAAATTATCACAATTATTATTTATTTGCATCTGTGTATAAATATTTACATCCACAAGTAAACGATAAAACAATATAAAAGATTAAATTTCTTCCAAAACCTTCCACAGAGGGGGGGTTTTCTGGCAGTTATGATTAGCCTGACTAAAAATAATTCAAATTATAAGTAGAGAACATACAACAGCAGGCTCTGAGCCACGTCTTCATCGTGTTTTTATTATACTTGCTAGATGAGGAATGCTGGACAAGAAACACTGTGACCTTGTGACGTAAGAAGTGGCCATCTGCAAACAAACTAGAGCTGCATCTACTCCCTGGAGACTGTGGAGGAGCTGATCTGATAAACAACTAATGAGATCAGTGTGGGTCACTCTTCATAGAGGAGGCCTTTGGGATTTACATTTTTCTCAATGAGGTCTGCCGTTCTCATGGCCTTACACTGTTGGCGGCTTCTGGAAATATCATGAAAATCTTAGGAGGCCCACGCAGCCATGATGTTTTCTCCTGGTGGACTCATTTTTGAGCCTTCGATATTACCATCTTCATTTTGGATATTTTTTTCATTGTTTTGCATAAGACTTTTATATGAAAACGTTTTTTTTCCCTGCCATATAAAGATGTTAATCAAATACATGAATGAATTGTTTATTTCGGTTACATTACATTATTTGCAATTCAAACTGTGTGTGTGTGTGTGTGTGTGTAAATGACAAAACACTTTCATACAAATTTACACTCATCAGTTTCACACAAAAAATAATAATAAACTCTGTAACCAAAAAAGGAATAGGCTGAAGCCAAAGCTTATATTTGCCTACCCTGTACTTTCCAACAGAAAACCCAGATTATCTGCAATATGAAAAGAAACGAAAAGAGAAATTTCCCTTTAAATTGTTCTGCTTAACCAAATTATACTCCAATCATTTAGCATTGTAATCCTTAATTATTTTACTTTTCAATATTTTTTTAAAATTCAACAGAGATTTACACAGTTTCACTTCATCACTAAGTTGATTCCATAATTTGACTCCCAAAAATGAAACACATCTATATTTAACATTAGTCCTCACACGACATCTTTCAAAGACCCACAGCCTTCTTAAATTATAATTTGTTTCTCTTAATTTAAAGAAATGCTGAAAACAAGCAGGAAGGCTATTATTCTTAACTCGAAACAAAATTTCTAATGTTTTTAAATATACAATATCTATGAATTTTAATATGCATGACTCTACAAATAATTTATTAGTAGTGTCATGCATGTACATTTGTGTAGTACATTTTTTGGCTGGTTAAAACTAATTGCAGATAACTTTGGCATTTTGATTTAAACTCAGGGCAATGTTGGAAATGTGTTTTCACTGCCCCCTATTGGCAAGATTAGTCACTGCTTGTTTAATCACACAAAAAACTTTCACAGAAACCAGAAATGTGTTTTCAAAATACAACATGTAGGTGACAAATGAGGGCAGGTTAATGTGGCCAGACGTCCTAGATTTAGGGATCATTAGTGATCTATGACAGTGTCCCCCAACCTGGGGTCCGGGCCCCCCCTGAGGGGGCGCCAGAGATCTCTGGGGGGGCGCGAAACTTTGTCTGCTTTGAAATTATGCAGTTGTAAAAATTATATTTGCGAATGAGTCATTCATAAGACATTGTTAGGAATAATTCATGAATGTCTTGAATATTTTTGGTGTTTTTTATACACTGGTGACAAACACAGGAAATGATTTCATTCCTGTTATTATTATATCATTACTCACCATGGTGATATAATTTGGTTATATGTTATAATATTGTATACAAATTATGTTATATTAGGATATTACTATATTTATTATGCTATATTTATATGATATGCTACACCACTCTATATGATAATTATTTATTTGTTCACTCTCGAATCAATATTCTCAATTTATGTACCTATTTTCATCACCTTATTTACACTCAAACACGGCACGCACACACACACACACACACACACACACACACACACACACACACACACACACACACACACACACACACACACACACACACACACACACACACACACACACACACACACACACACACACACACACACATGTTGATGCTGTCTTTTGTCATCGTTTGCACTGTATGTTAATAAATAAAAATTATATTTATATTTATATTTATATTATAATTATATCATTACTCAACATTTAATCTACTCCGACAGGTTGTTAAAGGAAAAATGTAAAAAAATGTTGGTCTCATCCTTTTATGTCCTTTTGTGCGTATTTTATACATTGGTGACATTGGAGAAAAACAAAGTCATATGTATACAGAGTAAACCAAAGAGAAATGTGTAAAAAAAAACATAATTAATGTTCATTTTTTCAATTAAAAGACTATTTTGGTGCTAGTACGTACGGGTCGGGGGGCCTGGCTGGTTTTAGACACAAGTAGGGGGGGCTCCAAGGAAAAAAGGTTGGGAACCACTGATCTATGATACTGTACTTTCTATGAAAGGATTTTCTATCATGATATCAACAGGATATCATCTTCCATGAAAGGTTTATTGGTTGCATCCAGCAAATTTTGAGGTTCTGTATAGCCCAGGGGTCAGCAACCCGCGGCTCCAGAGCCGCATGCGGCTCTTTAGCGCCGCCCTAGTGGCTCCCTGGAGCTTTTTCAAAAATGTTTGACCTTTTTTTCCTTTTTTTCTTCTTTTTTTTCCTTTTTTTCTTCTTTTTTCTCTTTTTTTCCTTCTTTTTTCTTTTTTACTTTTTCTCTTTTTTCTTCCTTTTTCCTTTTCTTTTTAATCGCGACATTTCGACTTTTTTCTCGAAATTTTGACTTTTTTCTCGACATTTCGATTTTTTTCTCAACATTTCAACTTTTTTCTCGATTTAATTCTCGAGATTGTACTTCAACATTAATCTCGACATTTCGACTTTTTTCTCAACATTTTGAATTTTTTTGACAAAATTTCGACTTTTTTCTCGACATTTCGACTTTTTTCTCAACATTTCGACTTTTTTCTCAAGATTGTACTTCAACATTAATCTTGACATTTCGACTTTTTTCTTGACATTTCGACATTTTTCTCAAAGTACATAATGAAAAAAAAATCTTCCCCCAGTTATAACTAATATAGATACATGCAGCATGTGTTGGCTTCATTCTAAGGCTTATACAAGACTTTTCATTTTTTGCGGCTCCAGACATATTAGTTTTTTGTGTTTTTGGTCCAATACGGCTCTTTCAACATTTTGGGTTGCCGACCCCTGGTATAGCCTATAGACTTTGTATGAAGTTTCTATAAGATCTGTGTTTGGGTTCATGATCAGTTTCTGGTAGGCTGGGTAGTCAAGGTTTCTTAAAGCATATAGGCTTGTAGCCTTCCACATACTGTATACTGAGAAAAGGCTTTGGAGTCGTCCCTTTTGCTTAGTCTGCCAGTTCATCAAAAAGATGCATAATATATTCTACATGACCCTTTGCTTGACCTTCAGTTATCAAACCAGGACTCTGTTTGTTGACATCACCTTCTCCACACTCAATAGCACACCGGGGAAACTGTGCCTCAGTTAGGGCTGCCACCTTTCAGAAATAGAAATAAGGGACGCCCTGATTTCAGCAGCGCAGGAGCCAAAAAAAAAGCCCTAAAACTTCTAAACTGAATAAAAATGTGTTTATTTTATTTGAAAAACAAAATGCTTTGATTTAAAGTTTAAAGTGCTTTAATAGCATTGAACTTTCATGACTGTAGAGACAGACAACCATACTAGCAACTGAAATAGCCTCCTATGCTACATATGTCCACATCAGCCCAGATGTATAATATAACCTACAGGTGAAGAATATGGTGTAAAAGTTAACTTATTTCAATAATTCAAGTAGAATATGGTGTAAAAGTTAACTTATTTCAATAATTCAACTAGAATATGGTGTAAAAGTTAACTTATTTCAATAATTCAACTAGAATATGGTGTAAAAGTTAATTTATTTCAATAATTCAACTAGAATATGGTGTAAAAGTTAATTTATTTCAATAATTCAACTAGAATATGGTGTAAAAGTTAACTTATTTCAATAATTCAACTAGAATATGGTGTAAAAGTTAATTTATTTCAATAATTCAACTAGAATATGGTGTAAATGTTAATTTATTTCAATAATTCAACTAGAATATGGTGTAAAAATTAATGAAAATACGGGAAAAATCGCGTCCCGTATTAGTTCAATACGGGATGCAACATTTTTTTCTCAAATAAAGGACAATTCCGTATTTTACGGGACGGGTGGCAACCCTAGCCTCAGTGTACTACCCTTCACCAGTCAGATTTGCCGAAGCTCACATGTGTGATTTTGCAAATAAAGAACTTGTTGTCTTAATGATTTTATTTTGAGGAAGTAATTACAGCAGACACGCCAGCCACCTCCTACATATGTTGGAATTTTCCTCCCTTGGAAGTAATTAGCACAATTTTCAAGCTCAGGGAAAGGCTGCCACATGCCAGGGAAACATTAAAACTGTATTACGGTTCTGTATCTGGCCCATACGGGTAATATTCAGCTGTTTTATTCAGAACTAGTTCTGGCCAGAGCAAAGCAATTCCTTGATAACAAATCACTCAGCATTCTGTTCTGTTCCCTAGTTTTGCCTTATCTAAGTTACTGTTTAGAGGTTTGGGGAAATACGTATGAAAGTTCACTGCAACCACTATTCATACTGCAGAAAAGAGCCATAAGGATAATTCATAAGGCTGGTTTTTGTGAACACACCAATTCCTTATTCTTCAATTCTAAAAAAATCCACACAATTCACGTATAAAGCTAGGAACAACTTAACTCTTGCAGGAAATGTTTTATGACAGAGAGGTGAAGTATAATTTAAGGGGTACTCTTTTAAGACTAGAACACGAACAACTATGAAAAGATTTTCTATATAAGTCAGTGAAGTTAAACTATGGAAAAGAATAGTAGAAAAGTAGATATATAAATAGATATAGAGTGTAAATAGTGTAAATAAGTATATGTATATGGGCATGTGTGTACAAATATATAGAAATATTCAACTATGTGTATGTATGTATGTATGTATGTATGTATGTGTGTGTGTGTATATACTATACTATACTATACTATACTATACTATAAAATACAATACTATACTATGCTATACTATGCTATGCTATGCTATACAATACTATGCTATACTATGCTATGCTATGCTATGCTATGCTATACAATACTATGCTATACTATACTATACTATGCTATGCTATGCTATGCTATGCTATAGCATACTATACTATAATATACTAAACTATAATATACTATACTATACTATGCTATGCTATGCTATGCTATACAATACTATACTATAATATACTATGCTATGCTATACCATACTATACTATACTATACTATACTATACATTCATAATTTGAAATTAATTGTTTTGAGATTTTTGATGAAAAAAAAACCAAACTGGCAACTATTTTTGCCTGAATTTTTTAATTTACTGACCGATCTTTGGTGGAATTAGGAATTCATGCTGAGTGATGATATGGTTAGTATAAAAATATAAACTGGAAACTCAACAGTTTCATTCATATTGACCCTGTGCATGTAATGTTTTACCAATAAATAGTCTATTCTAAGGGCTTTGTATGTTCCAGACAGAAAGAAAAATCCCTCTCTTTATGAAGACAGACTGTTCCTCCAGAAGGAAACACTACGGAATAGGAAAAACATTTCACACATACCCCCCCAGATAAACAGAATGCACTTTCTGTGGTGTGTATTCAGCTGGGTTTGCACCAAAGTGAGTGCAGAGAGACTAAATAAATGTTTGTTTGGCTGCATTCATGCAGTGCTTTGCATATGTCATCTTAAAGACACGTTAAACGTGGGGTAGCTTCCTGGGTGTGTGTTTGCAGGATTAGTCACCTGTGATGTATCTTGATGTATGGAAAACTCTGTTTTCAACTCCTCATTATGAAACCGTAGAGAAACACATGTCCTGGCAGTACGTCTTTTAAACGAGTAGAACCAGTACTCAAATTGAGGGGGGATGAGGGGGGATGGCATCCCCCCTGAAATAAAAATGGTCCAAATCATCCCCCCTGTAAAACTGCCATCCCCCCTTTCCATCCCTTATGTCATTTCATCAATGAATGTGGTTTTACTGCTATTTCAACATTTAGAGTCATCACCAGAAAAATAACACCAGAAAAATAACTTATTTGACTATTTTCACCTGTTACAAGTACATTTTCACCAGTGGGACAAGATTTATCTTCTTATTACAAGCAAAAAAATCTTGTTCCACTGGCAGATTTTTCTACTTATTTTAAGTGAAAATCTACTTGAAACAGGTGAAAATTGTTGTTTTTTCCAGTGATGAGTCTTGTTTTAAGTCTAATGAGATTTTTTTTACTCAAATGATACATTTTTAACTAGAAATAAGACGAATATTCTTGTTAAGATTTTGAGTTTTTGCAGTGATCCATTTTACTTATCCTGTGAAGGACAGAGTCATATTGATAAGTTCAGAAAACTTATTTTATTGTTGTGTTTTGATGTATTTGATGTAAGCCCAGTGGATATTTAAAGCTTACAGAAGGCTGCATTTAACTGCTGCTATGTCATTCCTGCAGTATTTCTGCAGGTGTTTTGGTCAGTGCTATTATTTGTAATATATTATATTATTTGTAATCAGCACAAATTATCTGTCCCCATATGATAAAATCCACCATCCCCCCTGATTTTGTTTTTTACAACTCGAGTACTGAGTAGAACAATGTGTGAGAGTTTGAAAGCTGTTCTGGTTTCAGCTGCACTGCTGTAGTAGAGCTCAGCCTGAGCCCTCATCTTGAGACTTCCTCAAAACATACTCACACAGTTTTTCCCCTCCCTGTTCCTCCTCTTCCTCCTCCTCCTTTTTCGTGTAACCACTACACACACACACACACACACACACACACACACACACACACACACACACACACACACACACACACACACACACACACACACACACACACAGTCTTTCCAGACTGAGTGTGAGCCGCTCACCGGTCAGAATGATGAGAATTAGGACCGCATAGACTGCAGTGTGTGTGTGTGTGTGTGTGTGTGTGTGTGTGTGTGTGTGTGTGTGTGTGCACATGTGTTTGCCTGGGTTTCTGTGAGCGTGCTCGGTGGTGTGCATGTGTCTGGGCGGTCTCCAGCTGTAGTGGTGTCCCATGTGTAGCCGTGCTGACCGCGACAGTCATCCTGTCCACAGAGGAGACTTTCTCAGATGGTGTGAGCAGTCAAGGGAAAAGTTTCGAGCTGCCGGTCTGAGCTTCAGATAGCTCAGTCCGTTCAGCACACACACTCAGTCAGTCCAGGAGGGGAACGACAGCAGCAACCGCAGCTGAGCAGGACTCCAACTCCAACTCGTCTGAGCCTAGGATTTCTGTTCTTGTTGATTGATTGCCTATCACTGGATTGGATACCCTGGTTGTATTTCATCACCCAAGCATAGCTGAGGGAATCAACAAGGCTGTTTGTTTGAAAGGTGAGTCTGCAGATTTTGAAGTTGAATTTTTTTTTTTTTGTCAGTAGCATTATTATTACCAAGGTATATTCCTAAATGATCCCACATTTTGTGGTATAATATGGAGAATGAAGCAGCAAATGGTCTGGCAATGTTGGGTTGAGTTACAGTGAAAGCTGTAAATTATATTCTCAGGAGAAATCTCTGAAGATCAGCTTTATATTGCTGCTGTGACATCATATTTTGATAGTTTATGGCAGAAGCTATTACATTTAATGTTGTCAATTCAATTCAATTCAATTCAGTTTATTTGGGAAGGGACAGTGTACATTCATATACATTTAGAATTAAAAATGCAAATGCACCCAATTTTAGCTACAGAGCTAGTTTCCATTGGCAGTCCCCCGGCTAAAAATATAAAAGAAAGACAAGTTAAACAACAAGTTAGAACAAATACAAATAAAACATGCAAAAAGTTTCTGTTCTTGTTATTTTGCTTCTATTTAAGATAGAAGGAACAGGAGAACAACCTGACACATCAATCTTACTAACACGATCTTAGACATTTACATATATTGCAATAGTGAATACATTACACACATTTCACATTTAGCAGTTCAAAGTTTAGGCGGTAAAGTGCCAGAGCAAATTAAAGTGCTGGTTACGATTAAAGTGCTGAGGGTTTAAAGTTAAAGTGCTATAATGGGGGAAAGACAAGGAGGATGGAAGGGGAGGGGAGAGTGAAGATGGAATGGGCTGCAGCAATGCAAAACCAGATCATATGTATTGTTCGGTTGTGGAATTTAAGGTTCTATGCCATGCCATGTTCTATGTCCTGCTTGAATGCTTGCAGGTGTTTGGTTTAGTTTGATCACATGTGACCAAAATCAAATAGAGAAAGCAGGGCAGTGGATTAAATTTACTGATTAATGGTTAAATTAATTAGAGCCCTTGTTGACCGAAGCTTTCAAATAAACGTCACTCTCCAATGGAGTTTATCACTCACTTAATGGTTCATTAATGTAGTAGTATTACGACTGCAGTAAATCAGATGCACAGCTCATTCTCTGGTGTTTCTTGCAGCGTCATATTAAGAATGGAGCATTGAGGGAAGAGAGTGGATGACCTGCAACTAATAAATATATGTATCCCAACTGGGTGGCCCTCCGCTGAATCTGTGTTACATATTTGCCTTAGAGCAATAATCGTTATCTAATGTAGATTAAGCATGCTGACAACCTGAAATAACACATGTGTAGCCAAGTTCCAGCAAGTCATTAGTCCAAATAATGCAACTCCAGGGTGAATTGTTTGTGACATTTTACAGTTTTGTTAATGTAATTAAAATTCAAGACACTTGAGGTTCTCTTAGACCAGATATTTAAACCATCGAGATATGTTTTGCAGATTTCTCTAATTCTGGAGAAGCACATACAGATGTGAAAGCCATTTGATTGTGCTCTCCAAAACATTGACCTCCTGCTCAGCCTTCAGCATGTCCAACATCCTAAAATTCAATTATCTCTGTATAATGGGCAGATCTGTGCCAGGAAGGGGTTGATTGCAACTGCTGGTCAACATAACTATAAAAAGGAGGCAAAAAATAAGGAGAATGTGAAAAAATATAAGCAATATGAAGCAGAGAGAAAATGATGTTGACAAAACGACACAGGACACAGAAAAGTGTCTACAGCTCGTGACCTCTGCATGGTGTGTGTTCATGGAAAAGGAGGATGTGAAAGCAAACAGGGCATGAGCTGAGGTAAAAGGAGGGATGATGACCCTCATGTGCCAGGAATGTCGGCAGCGCACAAGCTGTGCTGCTGGAAAGCCGAGGGATCAGGTTCCCTGTGTCAGCTGCTGCACTCGACTGTTCCCAGGTCTAACTTTGTGATATCTGTTTTAGAGAAAGAGGGACGCGGACTGAAGCTGCAACAAAACCAGAGCTGAGTCTGAAAATACGACGGAGTATTAGGGCCAAACTAAGACAAAAAAAATTACGAGAATAAAATCATAATATTACGAGAATAAAGTTGTAAAATTACGAGAATAAAGTCATAATATTACGAGAATAAAGTCGTATTATTTTGAGAATAAAGTCGTGCTATTTTGAGAATAAAGTCTTAATATTACGAGAATAAAGTCGTAATATTAAATATATTATATAAATATAACTTCACAAGATGCTCAATATTCCTCATTTTAACACAGGGAGAAGATGCTCTTCCTGTTAGAGTTCTCATAAATTACCACTTTATTTTCATAATATTACGACTTTATTCTCATAAATTACCACTTTATTTTCATAATATTACGATTTTATTCTCATAAATTACGACTTTATTCTCGATAATATTACGACTTTATTCTCTTAATGTTACGACTTTATTCTCGTAATATTACGACTTTATTCTCGCAACATTACGACTTTATTCTGGTAAATTTACGACTTTATTCTCATTATATTATGACTTTATTCTCGTAATTTCCAAATTTTTTTTGTCTTAGTTTGGCCCTAATACTCCGTCGTATGAAAATGCATCAGTCAAAAAAAAAGATTGTCGTTTCAAAAAATATACTCATATATCTTATGTTATAGAGTGACATATAACTAATATATACAATATTAAGCTGTAGCCAGACCCTGCTTAGCTTAGTGGAGCAGAAAGACCAGAAAAGAGGCCTTGCACAAAGAGTGACAAATCAGCCTTTCAGCAGCACATAAGTTAACCAGTGAAAATGACATGGTCCACATTTACCTTGGAATAGAAAAAACACCAATAAAAATGTCTAGTTTTGTTGGCTGACTCTCAAACACTGGACTGATATGTGACATGAAAACACAGTCATCGTATTTCAATAATGACGTCACAATCTACAAAGACCGATGCAAATTAGTAAAAAGATGCAAACAAGCAGACTTCTTTATAATAAGTAACATTCAACTTACCACTGTGACAAGCTCCACTTGTTTCCTGTTCAAATATAATAATAGGTCACAAGGAAGACAGTGACCCTGCATACTGAAGTCCCCAACTGCCACTGCTCACTTCTTTCAACAAAGATTTTTTATTGTGGATACTTTATTAAAATCAACTCCTCCCTTTGAAAGTCTCATGTAATTATAATTTTTAATTCAATGGCGCTCAAATTCCTGATCGTTTTTCATGGTTCAGGACCGTGGACAGCGCATATGGCAGGCCTATTTATTATGCGATTTAAGCATAATATGTTGGAATAAGGATTTTAGAACCTAATAGCCATTTATAACTCTAGTCTTCTTTCCACAGCTCAAATTATGTGATAACAAATCCAAACCCCAAACCTCTATGTGATTCTTTTAGAGTTTCCTTGGTTTGCCTTATGTTAGTGGGATGTTCATAAGTGAAATATGAAATTACTCTGACTGAATACTCAAAAGCGCCAATAGTGTCGAAATCACCTATTCAAACAACAATAACTTTATAGATCACACAATTAGGGGGGGAATTTCATTAGTTTATTGGATGAATGCATTTAGGAGCAGCTGTTTTCTAAAGTTTGCACAAATTATATAGTCAAATTAAAGCCAAATCCAAATAAAAGCAAAAGCTTGGTGTGAAACTCTCCACTGTTTTGATTATGTTATTACTGACATCATTCTTGTCTCAGTTTGGTTATTTCTGCCTACTACTGTCTGCGTCTGCTCTGCAATTTCTGTCTCTTCTGTTGGAATATACTTGGTACATGACTTTTATTTTTTCCAGCACAGCAAGTGACCATGCGAGCTGCAGCCATCAACACTGCAAATGGTCAGTGTGCTGACATACAGAGCAGCTCTAGAGTTGCTATTCAGAAGCTCAAAGTGAAAAAGAAATCACAACAAGCAATCCGCTGGTGTGGATACACCGCATAGATTTACGCAAGACAGTCAGTAAAGAGACATGAGCATGTGTAAAGGAGAAGTACAATGATAAAACAGTTGTAGAGTTCAAATAAGAAAAACACAAGAACAGTAAGCAAAGCTTTACAAACGATAAAAGTAAAAAACACTCAAAGAATGAAAGAAAAGAACAGGAGGAATGTCACAAATTGTCACAAATGATCTGCAATAAAAACTTTCATATTAGTTAAATGCATCAGAACAAGATTTCTGGGACCTCTTGATTTACGAATAAAGCACTGGTTTTTCCCATAGTTGAGGAGCAATAGGGGGTGGGAAAAAAATATATCTCCATATTTCGAGAGCCTGAATGAATGAATGAATTGTTTATTTCGGTTACATTACATTATTTGCAATTCAAACTATGTGTGTGTGTGTAAATGACAAAACACTTTCATACAAGTTTACACTCATCAGTTTCACACAAAAAATAATAATAAACTCTGTAACCGAAAAAGGAATAGGCTGAAGCCAAAGCTTATATTTGCCTACCCTGTACTTTCCAACAGAAAACCCAGATTATCTGCAATATGAAAAGAAACAAAAAGAGAAATTTCCCTTTAAATTGTTCTGCTTAACCAAATTATACTCCAATCATTTAGCATTGTAATCCTTAATTATTTTACTTTTCAATATTTTTTTAAAATTCAACAGAGATTTACACAGTTTCACTTCATCACTAAATTGATTCCATAATTTGACTCCCAAAAATGAAACACATCTATATTTAACATTAGTCCTCACACGACATCTTTCAAAGACCCACAGCCTTCTTAAATTATAATTTGTTTCTCTTAATTTAAAGAAATGCTGAAAACAAGCATGAAGGCTATTATTCTTAACTCGAAACAAAATTTCTAATGTTTTTAAATATACAATATCTATGAATTTTAATATGCATGACTCTACAAATAATTTATTAGTAGTGTCAAGATAAGAAACTTTATTTATTATTCTTACAGCCTCAAATAATACGTGAGAAAAATAACATTATGATCTATGCGTACAGTTTCAGTTTGCCCTCTGACCTTGTGACCAAAGAATATAATCTCACAAAATATCTTGTTTGGTGAGGGAATTATCCCTTTGGGTGCTCTGGTACATCAGAGACGGCAGCCACATCAACAGTATCATCAGTTCAGTTGCAAGAGTGTCTGGGACACATGTAGGATGAATCAGCGGTTAATGTGAAGTCTTCACCTTCATCTCTCTACGGGGATGCAGCTCATTTCCCAGACACAATGTGACACATGGCAGGAGAGAAAATGGGAAAGGAGGAGCAGTGGTGGGGGAATGAGTGTGTCATGGTAGCGTATGAAAGGGGCCACATGTGGCGTCTAAATCAGGGCGTAGACTAAATACCCAACGACTCGACGGGGAGCTTATTGGAGATTTTATCTTCATGAATTGATCCCTCTGTGTCTGCGCCAACCTCACCTTTCTTTGACTCA
This sequence comes from Cololabis saira, assembly GCF_033807715.1. Taxonomy (NCBI): domain Eukaryota; kingdom Metazoa; phylum Chordata; class Actinopteri; order Beloniformes; family Belonidae; genus Cololabis; species Cololabis saira. The sequence goes on along the minus strand of NC_084597.1, from coordinate 10,767,440 downwards.
CAGAGAGTTGCGTGGGTAGTGTCAGATCATTAATTCATACTGTAATGAAGTATGTGCTTGCAGATCCTGACCTCCCTGCAACCCCTTCCTCTGATATTGTGTGTTGGATTGAGTTATGGATTGAGTTTTCCTCTTACACACACAACTACTACCATCTGTGGCTGCTCTGAAGCCTCCTTCTTTTTTCCACACCTTCTTCAAGGATCAGCACAGCAACAGCATAAAGCAAGAAACATGCCCTCCCCTCACCCCTGTGTCTTTATAGCTGCAGTCTAGCTGACACAGACTGCAGCTTAAGCAGGCGAGAGTTATATTTGTCTTTAACACATGTCAGTTGTGAAGGCCATGTTCTGTGGCCACTCTGAAGGAGGAAATCACATGGGGTTATGTAAAGGATTGAAAGCACTGACACAGTCTTAGTTCATGTTTCCTTTCTTGCAGGTTTTGCAATGTTTTGTGTTGTTTTAAGCACATACAGTACGTGCAAAAGTGAGTTTGCAGCTATGGTGTAAATGAAATGCAGACATGACCAAGACTGAGGCCCCGTTTACACATAGCCGGGTATTTACAAAAACGGATATTTTCCCCTCTACGTTTTGAAAAATTCCATCGTTTACATGAGATCGTTTTCAAAATCTCTTCGTTTACACGAATCCGCATAAATACGCTGTTAACGTCATGCCAGCCAATCAGAATCCTGGAAAAAACATCAACAAATGACACGTGTAACTTCCAGTTTAGGCTGATTTATGGTCCCGCGTTACACCAACGCAGAGCCTACGGCGTAGGGTACGCGGCGACGCACACCGTACGGCGTAGGCTCTGCGTCGATTTAACGCGGGACCATAATTCAGGCTTTACTTCCAAGACGGAACGAGAGTCTTTGGTTTGGAGTGACAGAGAAGTGGAGGTACTTTTAAGTGTGGCTTTAGAATATAAATATTAATCTATTTAGAATATCTTTTTTCTTTTTTTTCTTCTTTTTTCCTTTTTTTCTTTTTTCTTCTTTTTTCCCTTTTTTCTCTTTTTTTCTTCCTTTTTCCTTTCCTTTTTAATCTCGAGATTTCGACTTTTTTTTCGAAATTTCGACTTTTTTCTCGACATTTCGACTTTTTTCTCGAGATTGTACTTCAACATTAATCTTGACATTTCGACTTTTTTCTCAACATTTTGACTTTTTTCACGAAATTTTGACTATTTCCTCGACATTTTGACTTTTTCCTCGACATTTCGACTTTTTTCTCGAAATCTTGACTTTTTTCTCGACATTTCGACTTTTTTCTAGAAGTGCATAATGAAAAAAAAAATCTTTCCCCAGTTCTAACTACAGTAATATAGATACATACAGCATGTGTCTTTCGTTTGGAGTGACAGAGAAGTGGAGTTACTTTTAAGTGTGACTTTAGAATATAAAACAGGTAAAATACAAGAAAATATTGACGGTGGCCAAACTAATTGTAAACACAGGTCGCACACATGACGCTGGTGACGTTTCTGTTGCATAATGTGACGTTCTGAAGCCCAAATCTCCGTTTTCCTCTGTTTAGACGCAAACGTGAAAACAGAGTATTTGAAAATCTCCACTTTGGCCGGAGTTTTCAGAAATGATAGTTTTTGGTGACTTTGAGCTCCATTTTCGTGTAAACGAACGGCCAAAACGCATGAAAACACCACAGTTTTTGCTCCATGTAAACGGGGCCTGAGGCAGTCAGCCATCAAATATGCTAAATTGTTTACGACAAGGTGAGTAGGTAGATATTGTAACAGTCAGAAACTTGTTTTCATGCTCCGTATCAACTTTCCTGTATCATGCACCATTGACGTCTGCATCATCAAAGTCGGCATGGGGATAACCGGGAAGCATCAAGGTTGATGTGTACAAGAGTTGCTGAAACGCAGGACTGAGGACTGATGACACAGATGTGGTAATAGAAGTAACTGCCTAATGTTCAAAAGCATGAATAGGGTTCAAGTATGTGATTATTTGCCTAACAGTCACCACTGATCCCTTGTAATGTGACAAAATGCTTAATGCCATGAAAACCAAGGAGCAAGATTTGGCTTTGAGAGCTGACGGCTTGACAAAGTATATCGCAGCTCATTGACTAACCACAAGAGACTGAGTTCAAAACTCAGTCAATATACAACGACCCCAATGTTAACATCCATCTGAAATAAAAATGCTGACAACCAAGTGCAAAGAACAGCTTTGGTTGCAATAGTAGGAGCTAAAATCGCTGCTGCAGCCAGAACTCCAGCTGCAGACACTGCCAGCGCTCCAGCAGTCCTTATTTTGGATATCAAATGTCTATGTTTCAGATGTTGTTTCTGTAGAAACATCTGAAAAATGGGGATGGATGGTCATATTCGATAAAAATGAATATAAGCTGAATGTTAGTCAGCATCATAGGATTGTTCATTCTTCCCATTTGCCTACTGCCTAATTTTGAATTAACCGGGGTTGGGCGAAACTTTACAAGCTTGTAGTTAATGTCTTAGAAGCATTTGTCCAGTTTGTATTTCCTTGAAGCAGCCTGTGTTAGAGCAACTGCATTAAAGACGGTTCAACTGTTACTGTGTCTCATATTTTGTGTATTTTGAACTTAATTTGCATAGTTGTGCAGTTTCCATAAAATGAAACTGCAACTGTACCTACCACATTTTGAGACATTTTGAAACTTTCAAATCTGAGTTAATCTCTAAGTAAATCACTAACATGATCAATTACCTACAGCAATACATAAGTGTGTAGGCTACATACTTTTGCATGAGAAAAAAGCTCAGAGTTCAGAGGAAGTTTATTTATGATAAATGTATTTCTCCATTTCAGTCTAAGCCATGTTGCAGTTAATAAAATGCTGAAATAACTTTTAATAAAGTTTCACTGCAGTTTGGTTGATCCTTGGTCAAGCTTTGTCCAATTAGCAGTCATGATTGACTACGTGGGATAGTACCAATCCTCCATTTGCAGTGCTGGTTGTGTCAGTTGTCTGAATGCTCTGAATGTTAGTGACATGCATCAGCATGAAGGTTTACAGTTATCGGTTTTAAAGAGAGTAAATATATTGGTTATTATTTAGATCAGGGGTCAGCAACCCGCAGCTCTAGAGCCGCATGCGGCTCTTTAGCGCCGCCCTAGTGGCTCCCTGGAGCTTTTTCAAAAATGTTTGACCTTTTTTTTCTTTTTTTTCCTATTTTTCCTTTTCCTTCCTTCTTTATTCTTTTTTTCTTCTTTTTTTCCTTTTTTTCTTCTTTTTTCCCTTTTTTCTCTTTTTTTTTTTCCTTTTTCCTTTCCTTTTTAATCTCGAGATTTCGACTTTTTTCTCGAAATTTTGACTTTTTTCTCGACATTTCGACTTTTTTCTCGAGATTGTACTTCAACATTAATCTTGACATTTCAACTTTTTTCTCAACATTTCGACTTTTTTTCTCGACATTTTGACTTTTTTCTCGACATTTCATCTTTTTTCTCAAGATTGTACTTCAACATTAATCTTGACATTTCGACTTTTTTCTCGAAATTTCGACTTTTTTCTCGAAGTGCATAATGAAAAAAAAAATCTTTCCCCAGTTCTAACTACATCAATATAGATACATGCAGCATGTGTTGTCTTCATTCTAACGCTTATACAAGACTTTTCATTTGTTGCGGCTCCAGAAATATTTTTTTTGTGTGTTTTTGGTCCAATATGGCTCTTTCAACATTTTGGGTTGCCGACCCCTGATTTAGATGAACTAAAAAGCATGTCTCGTGAGCTCAGAAAATGGACATTGCTCATTCTTACCATAGAATTGATGTGAATCCAGATTTCCCTCACATGTGCCTCATGCTGTTGCTGTCATGACCATCCACTTCCTGTGGTCACGGACATTTCCTGTCAAGGCCAAGACATCCTACATATTGGGCAATGCTCTGTACAGTCCCAATGGGTTGATGATTAAGAAATAACAACAAAAATGTAAAAAGAGAGAAAGCCACATGACTTTAATTTCCCAAAGGATAAGCTTCACTTATCGGAGAGGCCTCAGTCCATTTTCCTCCAAAGCCACTCATTTCAAACAAGGATGTGTCAAACAACAGTTAAAGCTCTCTGTGTTGTCTCGGCTCCAGTACTTTTACAGAAAGACAAATATTCTTTAACCTTTGAGTCCTGAACAGAATACAGAGGTGAAATAGTTTGTTTCAATCTCATTCAACGTCCTTATGTCTTTACAGTCTTGAGTCCTTCATTTTAACTGTGTTTAGGTGCAAACAGAAAGATATCCTCGCTGTAGCAACATTAGATCCATCATTGGCCAGTTACTATCACTTTGTTTTACTTCTCTTATGTACGAGTTCTCATATAACAGTTCAGTACCGAACCAATTCAGTGCTTTTTTTTCTGCTACACTGCAAAATAACTGTCATTCATTACCTAAAAGTCATTGAGTGGCTTTATTTATGATATAACTGACAGGTGGATATTTTTAAACCAACAACGAGACGTCCCACAGCCTGAGACCGCCTGTCTGAGTATCCATTACTGATGCACAGCTAGACAGATATTTGCTTTTAATACCCCCGTGCTGAAATAGAGACAAAAACATCAGTGGTGGTTTGGAAGGTTTGCATCCCTCGCCGAAAAGTCGGTCCCTCCATTCTTCTCTCTTGTACTTGAGCACTTTGCATTTATCCATTTTTATATGACTTCCACAAAGCCACAGATATGTTGCGCCCAGCCAAGAAATTACATGCTACAAACCTCAGAGGGTTGATTCACAGCTATCTTTGTGTTCTCCCTCTGTGTGTGTGTGTGTGTGTGTGTGTGTGTGTGTGTGTGTGTGTGTGTGGTGCATGCTGAGCCCCTCTTGTTTATAGTTAAGGTCAAACTGTCTCTTCCCACTGGCTTCTCATAATGGCCAAAGTTTGCAGGGCTTGCTGTGAGAACATCCCAGGATGTGTTTAAACTCACAGCTGAGAGAAAATGAAGAGTTGAAATTGAGTTTCAAGACAAGCAAGTGCTGGCTAACACAATTAATAATTATTTTTTTGAATAAAGCACATCCCATCATACTCCCACATTGATCTTGCAGAGTTCACTATTGGTGTCATCACTAATATCCAAGAAAACAACCTCTTTGATTCCTCTAATTGAATGAAAGACTTGATGTTGCATACAGGGGTGCAGATCCGATGTCAGGATTGGGGGGGACACCAACGTGATTTTAATTGTAAATTCTTTTGTCAATATTCAACTCATACCATGCCATAAATTGGTAAAGGCTCTCCAAAAAATACTGCACAGCCTGTCGCTGATCCACCAATTGATTATTGAAAAGGCTTTGTTGAAAACAGACGCATACGACCGGGAAGAGGCAGGAAAACAGCGGAGAAGTGAGCCACATGTTGGCTACGGGCAGGTACGAATGTAAACAGAACGTTGACAAAAAGTAATTGTCGAGCCCGTCAAAAATTGAAAAAATATTAATTCAGACTAAAAAAATAATAATTATGAAGTAGCAATACTTTCATTTATGGAGCTAGAACAGTCTCATAATTCACAAATGCACAGGACAAGTTTTACAAATGCACGGACCGATTTGCAAATACACACACCGTTTCACACGTGCACAGAACAATTCACACGTGCGTAGGACAAGATATACAAATGTATTTTTGATGCACACACAAATATAACCTGATTTACAAATATTTTTTTGTCTGTGAGTTGCGCTGGATTTGTGTGTGAGTTTTGAGACTCCCCTGACGTGACTAGATCCACAAATAGGTTTTTTTTTTTAACACGGAAGGATCTGCAACCAATCAGATTAAAGGGGCGGATACACCTGCTGTTTGAACTGCGTTAGTGCCGTTCGCTTAGAAAAGTGATTAATATTTCAAGTTAGTGGAGTAAAGATAAAAAACAGTTACAGGAGATAAAAAATAAATAAACAGGATGGAGAGGAGATCACTGCTGCTTTTCTTGTGATCCCGGTAAATACAACAGCGCGATTGGAGATGGTTTGTGGGACTGTTCAACCAGAGCCGTCGGGACTGGAGAGCTCCAAGTCCTGCCGATGCAGCACCTGATGATGAGAAACAGAGGAGATTTTTATATATTTGCTCTGTTTGGTTTCACGACGTATAATTGTCCCGCTGATTCAGCTCAGAACCAGACAGACGCATGCAGCAGAGAGCTGCTGCGCTACCTGACGGGACGAGCTGCAGCGGCAGGTGGAGCAGCAGCGCATGTCAGGAGATTAATTTACCAAAATGTCTGGAGTAAAGTCGGTATCAGTGACTGATAACCGAAGACCTCTGTATCCAGCTCAGATGTTTGATGATCGGTGGACTAAACCCCGACCAGCATCATCACGGCTGCATTTTCCCATGAGCCTGACTCTGTACCGGGAATGTGTTGATCTGCCGCCGCTGTTTTGACACACGTTTGTCTCTGTGTGGTGGGAATGTCACATCATGAATGTGAGGATAACAGCTGCTTGTTTCTGACCTCCAGGTCTGGTCCCTGGTCAGCTGGTCTGACCGGGACCAGCGCCACTCGCGGCCAGAGCCAGAACCTGACCTGCAGCAATATTCACCCCCGCCAACAGGCTCGTTCTCCTGAAAGACACCTGTAGTTCAAATACATAAATATCTCCGCTGTTTCTCATAATCAGTTGCTGCATCGGCAGGACTTGGAGAGCAGATCCCGACGGCTCTGGTTGAACAGCCCGACAAACCATCTCTGATCGCGCTGTTGTATTTACCGGGATCACAAGAAAAGCAGTGATCTCCTCTCCATCCTGTTTATTTATTTTTTATCTCCTGTAACTGTTTTTTATCTTTACTCCACTAACTCGAAATATTAATCACTTTTCTATGTGAACAGCGCTAACGCAGCTCAAACAGCAGGTGTATCCGCCCCTTTAATCTGATTGGTTTAGAGTAAATCGTCCCCCACGTAGGTCTGCTCTTATGATTGGCTGGAACAAATGAAGACATCTGATTGGTTGCAGATCCTTCCGTGTTAAAAAAAACCTATTTGTGGATCTAGTCACGTCAGGGGAGTCTCAAAACTCACACACAAATCCAGCGCAGCTCACAGACAAAAAAATATTTGTAAATCAGGTTATATTTGTGTGTGCGTCAAAAATACATTTGTATATCTTGTCCTACGCACGTGTGAATTGTTCTGTGCATGTGTGAAACTGTGTGTGTATTTGCAAATCGTTCTGTGCATTTGTAAAACTTGTCCTGTGCACGTGTGAAACGGTGTGTGTATTTGCAAATCGGTCCGTGCATTTGTAAAACTTGTCCTGTGCATTTGTGAATTATGAGACTGTTCTAGCTCCATATTCATTCTGTACACCTCAAAACGCACTGTGGATGTATTTTATTTTTTTAGAAATATATTTTTAATAAATATTCTACATATTCAACCTTTAAGTCTGAAAATACATTTGTTCGATTTTGAACAATTTAGGGTATTTTTATTGGGGGGGACAATTCATGTTTTTCAGAGATTGGGGGGGACATGTCCCCCCCGTCCCCCCCGGGATCTGCACCCATGGTTGCATTTTCACGTAACACAGACATAAATGAGGACATAAACCTTTTTAATAAGCGGAATTAATGTGCTACAAAAAATGATCTTTTTTGGTTTTCTTCAAACCTTGTGGTTATGCTGGAGAAAGAGATATTAATATAATTTATCTAGTTTTTGCTGCTTGTTTCGGAGACTCGGGGGACAAAAACAGTGCCGCAATTAGGCTCCATACACATCTACACGCAGGACAGGTGTTTTATAAGAGCACGGGATACACCTCCACTCTGCTGTTTTAATGTGATGAGTAGGCAAAACAGTCAGGTAGTGATGCAGTTGCTTCATACGTGTGCAGAACCACACCTGGACCCATCAGTACGGTTCACAGGGAAAGAGCGTACAAATATTCCTTTTTCAAAATCAGATATATAAATTTAGCCAACTTTTTTTGGCCTTGCTGTCAGGTCTAGTGGCCCCATAATGCAGTCACATATCGTGATTTATTGAGCAAGCATATGCGCAACAAAAAAAAGTATTGGCAGAAAGTCAGTAGCTCCCAGCTTCTCTCAGCAGTAGATCCAGAGTCTCTTGGCGGGTCATGAAACTGTCACAAAATCTTTTCTTTTTTTTGCTGTAATATAAAGTGTCAAACTGACATGAAATATTGTTTACTAGTTTGTGGGGTTAAAACAGGTCGTATAAGAGGTGTAGTTTCTCTTTCATAACTGCCTGTGAGGAGACCATGAACTGTCAAAATTAACTGGACCACTAGGGTTGCAACCTTTCAGAAATAGAAATAAGGGACGCCCTGATTTCAGCAGCGCAGGAGCCAAAAAAAAAGCCCCAAAACTGAATAAAAATGTGTTTATTTTATATGAAAAAACTAAATGCTTTGATTTAAAGTTTAAAGTGCTTTAATAGCATTCTACTTGCATGACTGTACAGACAGACAACCATACTAGCAACTGAAATATCCTCCTATGCTACGTATGTCCACATCAGCCAAGATGTATAATATAGTTACAGGTGAAGAATATGGTGTAAAAGTTAATTTATTTCAATAATTCAACTAGAATATGGTGTAAAAGTTAATTTATTTCAATAATCCAACTAGAATATGGTGTAAAAGTTAACTTATTTCAATAATTCAACTAGAATATGGTGTAAAAGTCAATTTATTTCAATAATTCAACTAGAATATGGTGTAAAAGTTAATTTATTTCAATAATCCTCTACGCCTCTACGGCGGGGCGCCCCTCTGGTCTTGGAGGGCCACTTTCGTGGGGGACGGGTGCGCCTGCCCGCGTCGGCGGCCGGGGCGGCTCTGTCTCTCCGGGCGGGCTGGCCCCCTGCCGGGTGGGGGTCGCTGGCCTGAAGGGTGAGGGCCTCCTGGCCGCGTGTCCGGCCCGGACCGGGTGGCCGGGGATTGCCTGGGTCGCGGTCCGCCGCCGCGGGATCCCTGGCTGCTTCTTTCCGCGCCGTGGGGGCCCCGCCCGCGGGCCCCCTCGGCCGCCGCCGGGTGGGGGGGGGGGGCCTCGCAGGCGGTGGGTTGCCTCCCTCCTACTTCTCCCCTCTGTGGGGTTGCCGGTGGCCTGGGTTCCGGGCTCTTCCTTGTCGGCCTCTGGTCTCACGGGTGGCGGGGTTGCTCCCCCCCCTCCCCCACTATAGATACACTTCAGGTGGAGCTTTGTTTGGTTTATTACACACACACACACACACACACACACACACACACACACACACACACACACACACACACACACACACACACACACACACATATAGTAATTTAGTCACACGCATACACACACACACACACACACACACACACACACACACACACACATGCATGATCATATACATACACACACACACACATAGACATACACACTGGCTTGTTCACCTGCATGCTGGCTCTCTAGTTTTTGGGTTTAGGTAGCGGTAGCGATAGCTTAGCTCAGACTGCGATCAGATCTCAAGATTTAGGTCGATTGCTGTTCGTGTTTTGGATGGCTCCGTGCCGGTTTCGTGCTTTGTTTGTGGTTTTTTTTGTTGCAGATTTCCAGTGCTTGACGTGTGTCTCCGTGTGTTCCTGCTTCCTGGATTGGCAGTGGATGTCGTCACCACCCCCCCCACCCCCTCCCCCCCCAAAAAAAAAAAAAAAAAAAAAAAAAAAAAAACACTGGGTTTGTATGTGTATATTCATGTATGTGTACGCATATGTGTGCGTATATATATGTATATATTACATATAGTAATAATGCACATATATACACTTTTGGTTTCTACCGTCATGGTATCAATCAATAATATGTGTGCAGACAAGGTAAAAAAAAAAAAAAAAAAAAAAAAAAAAAAAAAAAAAAAAAATTATTTCAATAATCCAACTAGAATATTGTGTAAAGGTTAATTTATTTCAATAATTCAACTAGAATATGGTGTAAAAGTTCATTTATTTCAATAATTCAACTAGAATATGGTGTAAAAGTTCATTTATTTCAATAATTCAACTAGAATATGGTGTAAAGGTTAATTTATTTCAATAATTCAACTAGAATATGGTGTAAAAGTTAATGAAAATACGGTACAAACCACGTCCCGTATTAGTTAAATACGGGACGCAACATTTTTTTCTCAAATAAAGGACAATTCCGTATTTTACGGGACGGGTGGCAACCCTATGGACCACCCTTCTGTGATATCACCCTTAGGTTTTTTCTAAAGAGACGATGTGAAGCCAGATATCCAGAGTAATGGTGCGAACTCCACCCAACCCCAGTTTATCTAAACATGGGCACTAGCTGTTTTAGCTTAGCTTACCTCCAGGTTTCCACAATTCCTGGTTGAGATCAGTTCTGTAAACACATGAAGCCTTCATTTCCATTTTCTGGACACCTTTAAAAAGGGGCTTAAAACTTTTTTGTTCTGGAAGGCTTTCCCTGGTCTTTTATAGATGTTTTTATTATTTTTATGCTTTTTTTTTATTTTTTTACTTCTGGTCTTTTATGTGTCTTGATTTTATTCCCTTTGTTTATGTTAGCACTTTAAGATTATTTCATGAAAAGTGCTCTACAAATAAAATGTATTATTATTTAAGAGTTCATTGACTGCCAAGGCCAACATTTTCTAAATTTTATTCAATTGCTTTCAATTACTTTAATAGTCACGCTGGCGCCCCCCCTAACCTCTAAGCCAATTATGTATTTTTTTTAGATCCAAGAACGAAATGGCCTTTAATTCAGTATTAAAGGTATTGTGACATAATTTTTAACATGCTTTTAACACTATTAAAAGTCTTGGCCAACATCCCTCAAATGTGTCTAAAAAGGTGTAACAAGAAAAACTTCACTCCAGTACTCCATTCCTGGCTTTTTATGACGGTGTTTTTTTGCGCCGTGAAAAACGCTTTCTTTTCCCCCTTTCCTGTCAATCATTGCCCCGCTCCTCCTCCAAACCTCCTCCAACCCAACTGCTACACACTTCTGCCGTCTCCACACTCACGCGCGCACACTGAACCACAAACACTCACACACACAGCCCAGACAGGGCGACTACAGCCCGGGGATGAAGTCCGTGACCAGAGGACTGGAAGGCAGCACCGTAGCTCCCCGCAAGCAATACGCTAACAGCGGCGTCGTAGAGTTAAGCCGGGAGCGACAGGCGAAGCATGCACGGAAAAGCAGCACGGCGAAGTAGTCCACAGCAAACAATCATAAAAATAAAGGCATGCGAAGCAGCAGTGTCCCCTTATCTTAAGTCCAGTCAGTGGCCGCGGGTCTTTTTAGAAGTTGTCCTCCGGTGATGAGAACAGAGGGGGCTCTAAACAGCTCCGTGTTAAGCCTGATTTATGGTTCCGCGTTAAATCGACGCAGAGCCTACGCCGTAGGGTTCAGCGTACGGTGCGCGTCGCCGCGTAACCCTACGCCGTAGGTTCTGCGTCGGTGTAACGCGGAACCATAAATCAGCCTTTATGGTGCGCTGGAGAGGAGAGGAGGCAGGGAGCTGGGTGGAGGGGGCGGTGATTTAGCGGACCTATACGTATAGGTCCGCCACCAAACCAGATGCGCCGTTTTTGCATAATTGTGCGGAAAATCCCAGAAAGCACACAATACACTGAATGTTAAAAGTTCGTTTTTTTTGGGTGTAATTGATGTCAAGACACCCAACAAAACACAAAAAATCAAGAAAAATGTGTTTTTCATGTCACAATACCTTTAAGCAAATATTAAGTGTGTTGTAGGTATGTGATCAAGGACAAGCTGGAGAGATGAGACCTCCCAGGTGGGCTGGTAATGCCTTGGTGTCCTCCCAGAATAGCTGGTAGACCTCGCTGGCTTGGCTGCTGCCCTCACAAGCCAAGCTCGGATAAGTTAGTTTATTTGGCCAACATGTGCTAAATAATTAAACACCAAATACCTGAGCTTGATGGACATGTCATTAGTTCTGCAAGCATACGGCCATGAATCAAAGTTTGGGATTTAAATGAAGAAACAGCTGCATTTTCTAATCACATTGCATTATATATTAAAAATTGTACACACATTTATTTCCTCACTGCTTCCAGTAATATGTGGTTAGTCTATTATATTATCAGATTTACTTGACATAACTAATACGTTGTTTGTTTTCGCCCTGGCGGCCCATAATTACATTGAGAAACTTTGTAAAGGAAACTGTTTGTCAATCATGTCAATCCTTTATAGGCTAAAACTGCTCGAACTATTCCTTCAATGGTATTCCGTTTGTCTGGCAATTTATATAGCTATACTATATGATTCATTTGCCCTGGACAACACCACATTACAAAATAAATGTTGAATAATGCCCTCAGCTACCTTCAAACTCAAAAAATCATCAAAAAAAGGCCAGATTTATTTACAGATTGATATTTGTGTCCCAGGTCAGTCCCAGCAGTGCTGTTTACTTCGACCTGTTCAGGAAGTGTCACGCTCTGGAGCCGTGACCACCCTCTAAAATAAGTTTACAGTGTGTGAGAATTTTAAGTTGTACCTCTATGATCTGATTAAGGATAACAAGCAAGGTAGAAACGTCTGCTGAGCAATCAAAAACATCCATTTCTCAGGAGGAATGCGGTTGGATGAACATGTTTGTGCATGAGTACGTAATCATGCTTACTTGGACTGAGTAGAGGCAGAGGAGGTTTTTAATTCACCTCAGCAGTGCTGTACTCGCCCCACAACTGCCTGGAACAACACTGAGCTGCATCTGGTCTTCATCTGGATCAGTGGGACGGTTGGCCATCCACCAAACCCAGTCCAACCAGAGCCACTGAAAACATGGCATCACTTAAAGCTGACAGCAGCCGTCTCAGCACACGTCACCGCGTGATGCAGAGACGCATGTGTCCTTATGGAATCAAGATCTGCAGGATGTTTTAATTACAACAGTTTGAAGATGAAGCATACTGAGTCATGTGTATCTTTAAAACAGTGCGTAACTTTATAATATTCCAGCGTAACAATGAGGTTTAGTTGTTAGATGAAATGCTGAATTCATCTCTAACTCCCACGTCAGCTCATCATGTTTTGGTACACTGCACACTCTATATATATATATATATATATATATATATATATATATATATATATATATATATATATATATATACATATATATATATTATATATGTGTATATATATATATATATATATATATATATATATATATATATATATATATATATATATATATATATATATATATATATATATATATATATATGTGTATGTGTATATATACATATATATATAAAAAAAAATATTTATTTATTTTATCTATAGATGTGTATGTGTGTATATATATATATATATATATATACATTTTTTTTTTATTTATTTTTTTTTTAAATAAGAGGTAGTTGTCTATAGCTATTTGCATGCATTTATTTGAGAGAAACCCCAAACATTTGAAACCTATAAACAGATTAATTTTACTGTTACACTTTAATTTTCATTAAACATTTATTTTCTCCTGTTTATGGTCACTGTTAGATTAGGTTGGTTAGGTTATTGTTTAAGATCCCAAACTATTGTTTAGCTTTAAGAAAACATTGTGTCGTGGGTTATAACATAACGCGCTGTCTTTCGATGATAACCACAGATGGATGGCACATTTTTCTCCCCTGCAACATGCTGGTCTTCCACTTTCTTGGTTACCATGGTGAAACATTCCACAGCAGTGACAAAACAAACTTATTAACATTTGTGCCTGGTCTCACGCCATCTGCTTCATAGATGGAGAGACACAGAAAAATGATGGCTGTGAGGTACTCTAGAGACTATAGGCACTAAAGGAGACATATTTTCCTTTTTTGCAAAGGTTGACCAAATTTCCTGGTAAGATATCTGTGACAGGTTATGGTCAAGCAGGTGATACAGTAGAGTGATACTAGGTGCAAATAAGCAGCAGGCTCCTACGCACCCACAAATAAAATGATAGGCTTGTGTCATCATTTGTTTTTTTACTTTTGTATTTGCTCGACGTCTCATTTCCTCCTTCCTTCCTTCCTTCCTTCCTTCCTTCCTTCCTTCCTTCCTTCCTTCCTTCCTTCCTTCCTTCCTTCCTTCCTTCCTTCCTTCCTTCCTTCCTTCCTTCCTTCCTTCCTTCCTTCCTTCCTTCCTTCCTTCCTTCCTTCCTTCCTTCCTTCCTTCCTTCCTTCCTTCCTTCCTTCACGTTGTGCGTGGATTTAACGCGGAACCATAAATCAGTTTTACACAAAAACGTCATCAACGGGAATTTATCGTTTTTACCGTGAGATGACAATTTCTTACCGTGGGGAATTTTTGGGACGGTTTATCGTGAACGGTAAAATATCACCCATTCCTAATGTAGTGTGGAGATGTAGCCTCATCAATGAGGACAGACAACTTGCTTGAAGACGGAACAATACTACAAGAGCAGATCAGTGCCCATGTTAAACACCATTTTGCCCCTGAAGCCCATTGAGACTGTCATGGTAAGAGAAAGGTCTATTTATCTTAGTAAGATGGTATGCTATTCTGAAAACAGCATCTGTCTCAGAAAACACAGTCTCTGACGCAGCTCTCAACAAATTTCCCACTCTTTTTCAGTGAGCTCCTAAGATATTTTGTGTGACCTGGACATCTCATGTCACCGAATCTTGTTCCTCAAAGACGTTAGAGATGTTGATCTGTTTGGGTTTGCGGGCTGGATCTTAAGGAACGCCCAATCAGATACTTCAGATACAGACACTCTTTGCTCTGCGAGGACGCCAGTGGATTTTGTGCAACTGCAAACAGCACAACCTGGAAGTAAACAAAACCTTGACTAGTTTTTTTTATTTACATTGGCTATACATCTGAAGAATCTGACTAAAATGTAATCAAAACTATTTAATGAACAGTTACAATATTCACAGCATGGCTAACAAATGCATGACATAGATAGGTGCATTTCAAAAATGTTTTATATCATCTAAATGTTCATTTATTTCAGTAATTCAATTCAAAAAGTGAAAATTGTGTATTATATTGGTGAATTTCACACAGAGCTATATATTTAAATCATTTATTTCTTTTAATTTTGACAATTATGGCTTACAGAGGTCAAAAATGCAGTATCTCAGGAAATTACAATATAGTGAAAAAGTTCAATACTAATTGTGTGTGACTAATGGTGTCACAGTGTATTCGGCTAATTCACTAACAACACCTGCAAAGGTTTCCTGAGCCTTTCAGTTGTCTCTCCGTCTGGTTCATTAAGCTGAAAGAAATGAACTTTTCCATGATACTCTAATGTTTTTTGAGTTTGATTGACATACCAATACCCGGCGGTAATTTTATTTTATTTTTATTTTATTTATTTTTTTTTTTTTATTCACTTAGTTGTTGTTTTTTATTATTAGTATTTTTAATTTATGTCATTTGTGAAGTTATTTCTTGGAAAAAGGGGCAGATCAGATAAGATTCTTCTTCTTTCTGCTCCCTTTTCATTCACAATTTAAGAACATTTGTATTTGTATTTGTATTGAATTATTTTTTTTGAATGAAATAAAGAATAAAATGAAAATGAAAAGAATGTTTTTGAGATGCGCCTGTATTCTACTCTTGCAATAGCTAACTGACATCTGACAACTACTCATAACTAACGTTACCTTATAGTATTATAATGGTCCAAATATTTTAAATTCATGCACTACTAACATGGTCACGAATGAACTGTCATTCTGACATTATGAATATCAGCTCCCTTGACATTATAAATGTCAGTTGTTTAGATCCTCTCTGCAAGTGCTGACATTTACCTAACGTTCTGTCCCTCACTCTAACCAGGGATGCTTTTAAATCCCCTAGCCTGACTGTCAATCCACAAGGCTGGCCAGGAACTCTCATCTGTCTCATCATGTGAAACAAGGAGATGTAAACATTGAGTTACGTTAATGAGCTAAGAGTTGGTCAGCTACTGACTAGAACAAAGTGTGTGTGTGTTTTATATGCATCAGATAGTAGTTTATCAATCATATTTCATCCTGCAGAGATGCCTCGTAAGGAGAGGAAGGTAAAACATACTTTTGCTTTGCACTGCCCCCTGACAAAGATATGAGGTGTGGACAATGATGTTGTCTGTTATGATTCCATGTTACATTCGTTATGAATATGGGTTGCTTGTTACAATTCAACCATTTATATTGTAAGGTACAGTAGGGTGTTTCAAATTCGTGCTCCATGTGCCCCCTTTTAACTTTGCCCTGTGCAAAATGGCCGGGGGGGGCCGTTGCACGCGTAGCGAGCGCGCATGAAATTTTTGGGTTTTTGGGGTCGGATCGGGTGTCTATATGCGCAATTTTAACTCTCCAATTAGCAAAATACTGGATACCTTCCCCTGCCTCATCATCATTTGGCTTGCCTCGACGCGGATCGGTGATTTTTGTAACAAATTTATCAAACGAGCCTTTCAGAGAAGCATTAAACTCTTCCATTTTCTTTAGTTTTTTCCTTTTTTCATCCCCTGATGGAAATTTCCTGACTCTGTCTCATTCTCTCGACATTGTGTGACAGTTTGTTCCAACTCCACCGTCTGGATCAGAGCAGCTTGTGTCAATGCGCTTGGTCTGACGCAGTTGTATTGAACAACAGACATGCGCATCATTGCACATATATTTATTGATATGCACAGACTAGTACACATTTAGGTCTGTAATGGAACGTGAGTGTTGATATTTATAAGGGAAAAAACGGAAAAAAAAAACGAAAAAAAAAAATTAAAAATACGGCCCATAGCGCGAGGCCCCTTGGGGCGCAGGCCCCGCACGGTTCGCACACCCCTTGCGGCGGCCCTGCTGATGGGACAGGGAGGAACAGCTAACACCTGCATACGGTGCATTGCTTTAGGGGATGATATAAAGGTGTGTATGACGTCTTTGTGTCATCCCCTCCCCCACATCAGCGTGTATATAAGGGTTTAACCTTGGACAAAAGCCTCAACTGGAAAAAACTAGATTTTACAACTGCGTTAATTTGTTTCTCCATTTTAAAGTTAGAGTTAGAGAAGGTTTTTGGCAGTATCGTTGATATGTGGGCTTCGGGGGCCTGAATCTACACATGAGTCACAGGCAGCACTGGGAGGAAAAATTAAAAGTTTAAAATGTTTAAATCCATCCAGGCTTTGATGTCCTCCAGGCAGTATAGTAAACTTTTAAAATAGTGGGAATCATTGTGTTTTAATGGCATGTAAATTTGCATGTGTATTTATTTGTTTATTTAAAAAGGATCCCCATTAGTCTTCACCATGGGAAGACTATTCTTCCTGGGGTCCACACATAGACATACAAAGATTAAAATAATATAATAACACAACTCAAAAAGGGTGAAAAACATTCACTAGAATTCCTGAAAATAATGAATTGAAACAAAAAATAAAAGATTAAGTAACCAAGCAAAACTATCCACATCTTAAGTAACACTATTTGTTACTATCACCAGATCTGTATCCACTTTGAGCAAAAATAGTTTGCAACGACTCTATAATTTATAATATACCCATACCTCTACTTATAGTAATATAAATATACTATATATCATAATATACTCATCCATTATAATATACTCATACTACTATACTATATATACACTCATAACCTACAGTGATTTAGAATATATTTACTATTGAATTTATAATGTACTTACAATTTGCACAATAATCTCAGTATATACCTAGGACCGATCATGACTTCCTTCTGAACCACAGCCTGCTTCAGTCTCCTTTTAAAACCTGACACCTTGATTATTGCAACTATACATGGGGGGAGATGATTCCAGTGTGTGACTGCTCTATACATTACTGTTTTTTTCAATGCATTGGTTCTGGGCCTAGGCAGAGAAAGGTGATTAGCTAGGGCCATTCTGGTATCATAGCTGTGTCTATTATTTGTTGGTAGAAGTTGCATAAACAAGAAGCCAGATTTGCGTAATATACAGATATTTTTTAAAAACATAATAAGGCTGCATGCTAGTCTATCCTCCACCATCATCCAAGACAGCTCAGCATGCATGCTCTCAACACTGCTTCGGATAGAGCAGCGGAGAGCAAGGCTCTGCCTGCATGTCGTCAGCATAGCAGTGAAAAGAGATGTTATATTTTCTAAGAATGGATCCCAGGGGGAGCATGTAGAGGGAAAAGAGTATAGGCCCCAGAATAGACCCTTGAGGAACGCCAAAAGGGAGAGGAGCAGAGGGGGATGCCGATCCCTCCAAGCAGACAGAAAAACTTCTGTCTGTTAGGTAGGATGTAAACCATTTCAGAGCAGTGCCTCTGATGCTGACACAGTGTTCCAGACGGAAGATTAATATGTCGTGATCTACAGCGTCAAATGCAGCTGTAAGATCAAGGAGGATCAGGATGCCAGAATCTCCAGAGTCACTAGATGTGCATGTAACCGCACTGAGTGATTGACAACAAATCATTAAAAACCTTGAGTAGCGCTGATTCAGTGTGGTGGAAGGCTTTAAAACCAGATTGGTTCCAGGATACCATGTGTATCTAAAAAAGACTGTAGTTGTTGCAACACAAGTTTCTCCAGAATCTTGGATAAAAAATGAAAGTTTTGAAAGAGGTCTGTAGTCGGAAAGTACTGAAGTGTCTAAATTGGGTTTTTTAATCAATGGGTGGTTACAGTAACATAGAAGGGTTGGGGTAAGGGATAGAGTAAGAGGTTTCTGGCACAACTTCAGCTAAGCTAAGGCAGTGGCTAGATGAATTCAGAGGGAAGAAAAAAATATTTAAGACGTCTCATTGTATGTAGTTTTGTGACGTATATCTGATGTGTATATAAATATCTTTGCAGTTTCAACAGTTTTGAATATTTTTTATGATGCATTTCTAGATTGCATTTCATTGTCTCTTTTTCTGTTTTTATACTTAAAATGTAAAGCTATTTGAGTGCTGCTCAGTGACATTGTACATTTCCATGTTTCCCTAAGAAATACATTTTTGTGGCCATTAGTCAATTTATTTCAGTGAAAGTGTCTAATTGGTTAATAGTGAATGAATGAATGAATGAATGAATGAATGAAGTTTATTCAGTCATGACAAGACAAAACAACACCAAAAAAAAACATTGTGCACAGCATTAACATTTCATACAAAACCAAAAAATGTGTTGAACAATAACTGAAAAGGCATAGGCTGAAGCAAAATGCTTATAAAAGCCTATCCAATTGTACCAACTTTCTTTTTTTGGCTACCGACCTCCAGAAAACCAAAAAGAGAATAGAAAAGCAAAGAAACAACAAAAGGCAAAGAAACAATAGAAAAGCAAAGAAACATTTACAGATGGTCAATTGCACTTATAAGCTTCAAAAATAGCTTTACAAACCATTTTCTTAAATACAAAAAAAGAATGACATGTTTTTAAATATATGTTGGCTTCATTCCAGAATTTAACTCCAACGATGGAGACACATCTCCTTTTCATACCTTTTTTAGCTATTTGTACTGTGAAATTGCAGACACCTCTAAGATTGTAACGAGTCTCCTGAATTGAAAAGAACCTCAGTATTGGGTCAGGGAGCATTTTTGATTTTGCTTTATAGTATTTTCTTTTTAATACTTGTTCTGTTTAAATGCTGTTCTAAATGTTTTTCTATGACCCTGATTAGTGCTATGAGTTTAAACATGTATATTTATCTTGATTTAGATACCAACAGACTTCCTGGAGTGTTGCTTCTCTTAGATTCATATTTCTGTCTCCTTCCTCTGTTGTTGAGATCTATTAGGACTGCGGGGAACTCAGAGACTCTGTAAATCAAAAAGGATAATCCATTGACTGGAATCTGTCTCTGTGCAGGTTGCTGAAATGGACGAGCAGTGCGTGTCTCACAGCAGTCCTCAGCGCAGTGCGGGTCAGCCCAACACTGAGGTTCAGCGACACAACGTCATCAGGTGTGGGTGGCTCAGGAAGCAAGGGGGTTTCGTGAAGACATGGCACAATCGCTGGTTTGTACTGAGAGGGGATCAACTCAACTACTACAAAGACGAGGAGGAGACCAAAGCCCTGGTAAGGCAACATTCCCACAAATCACAGTGTTAAAAGATAGAATCTGCATTTCTGTACTGCAAGATAAGTTGCACAATTTAACCGCATGAATCAGCAAACACACCCAAGCCACAAACTGGTGCTTCCCCATTGTCAAAATTAAAACACAGAAGTTGGGAGAAACTAAGTTGCTGGCATTTCTTTCTTTCTTTTTTTCTATTCCTTTTGGCATTGCTTTGAAAATATAGAAACTGAAAACATAGTTCATTTCGTTTCAAATAAATCAGACTGGTTTAAGTCAAAATATTGTGTGTTTCTCTTTAAAGGAGCTTGAGGCAGGATTGAGGCAGGATTTATGAAAAAAATTAGTATACATTTTAAGTTTTCTAGTAATAATGTCAGATGAAGCGTTCCAAACCAAAAGAATGTTTCCTCTAGTGTATCTCTCCATTGCCTTGAACAGGCTGTGTGCTGCAAAATGTGCTGCAATTCGGACCCCGAATTTCCCGCGCTGGGCGGCGGATGTGACGTCACATGACGCTGCATGTGCGTTCTCCCCGTTCTCCCGTGCCGGTGTCGTGCCAAAAAGTAATTGCCTGCCAGAATCTGATTTCTCCCCTGAAAATGGGTCTTTTTACCTGCCAAAAATTGATTGAAGGCCAAATACAATTAATGAAAGGTTGAACTTGTTTCTACCTAAATATGATTTGATCTCATTCTTGAGCTTCATAATACAAACACTAGAGCTCACAGGATTGCTTTGAACTCTTTTAAAGGACCATTACAACACAAAATAGGCATTTTCACCTGCCAAAAATTGATTGAAGGTCAAATACAGTTAATGAAAAGTTGTTTCTGCCTAAATATGACTTGATCTCATTCTTGAGCTTCATAATCTGAAAATCTGACGTTTTAGCGCTATCGCTCAACGGGCTGCTGTGCGTGCTGCCGCGGCCAGAAATAAGATTCTGGCAGGCAATCACGTTTTGGCACACCGGCTTCACTGTTGGCTGCAGTACCCCGACGGCCGTCGTGGTGAAGGGTGGCGCTAGAGAGTCTCATTTCTTAAAAGGAGCCTCATGCTCCTTTAATGAAGCCAATACTTGAAGGTCTACTGACTGCAGGGGAGACAATAAAAAGTGCACATAATGAGGCCATCTCTAACGTTACTGTAACCAGGCAGCTCCTCTTGCCGAGCATCTGAAGACTGGACAAAGAGGCAGCCACACAAATAATGGGTCTCCATGACGAAACAGAAATACAGAAAACAATGATAATTCATTTCACGTTTATCTCAAAACATTTTCACTTAGATGAGCTGACAGATGTGATAAAAACTAGTTGTAATGTATTGTTGTGTAGTTACACTAGTTATGTCTATTCAGGGATTTGTCTTTTTTGAGAGTGACCTTTCTATGGAGTTAAAAATACCCAAACACATGCTATAATTTTAATGGAAAAGTTGCATATGTGCAATTTCTTGGCACGGTCTAGTATGAGATGGTTGACAGCACTCTGCGAAGTTGCAGAAGACAAGTTTTAGTTTGTAAAATTTTATGTGTTGGAGTAAAAAAAACAGTGCAAAAGCATTTAGTCTTTCATTGATGATCTACAACACATATATTTTTTAAAGTAACTTAAAAACTGATTGCACTGAAGTGCAAATCTCAAAAAACCCATATTTTGTATAGAGCTAAAAAAAAAAAAAAAACTAGTCAAATGTTGATAAGAAAGACATTTTACCATGTTGGGACATGGGCCAAAAATGTTGAAAAAGTAAGAGGGGGAACATTTTGGCAACAAGTCGGTAACGGGGTATAAAACTGAGCATCATGAGTTTTATTATAGGTAAACACAGACATACAGTATTTACCATTACACAAAATACAGTGGTGTGTTTAAAAACTGCGAACATATATAGGATTAACATACCTCAGTGTAGACAAGGCAAGTTTATAATATATAATATAATATAATAGCATAATTCAACAACAATGTGATTCAAAGTGTTTTACAGGGACATTAAAACATCATCACATAATAGAAAATAAAAAAACTATGGTTAAAATCTAAAAAGAAAGAAAGAAAGAAAGAAAGAAAGAAAGAAAGAAAGAAAGAAAGAAAGAAAGAAAGAAAGAAAGAAAGAAAGAAAGAAAGAAAGAAAGAAAGAAAGAAAGAAAGAAAGAAAGAAAGAAAGAAAGAAAGAAAGAAAGAAAGAAAGAAAGAAGAACAGTGGATTAAAACTGTAGTTAAAATGTGATAACATTTTGAAACTCCAGCTTAAATGTAACAGTGCAGATTTTGAGCTTTATTCAAATGTAGCAGAGAACGGATGTGTCTTCAACTTGGATTTACACCTGCAAATCCAGCTGAAACACCTGGAGTGTTTCAGCTGATCTGAGACTTTCTGGGAGTTTGTTCCAGACATGTTGGAGCATAGAAGCTGAATGCAGCTTCTCCATGTCTGGTTCTGACTCTGGGAACTGATGTATATATACTGTATATATAAAAAAAGGATCCAGATTTGAGGGATCTGGAGGGTCGGGTCAAGAGGTCACTGATGTATGTTGGTCCTGGACCATTCAGAGCTTTATAGATCAGCACCAGAATGTGAAGTCAAAAATGTTAAAGTTTAAAGTCTCTCCTCTGGCGGACAGGCAGCCAGTGTAAAGACCTCAGAGCTGGACTGATGTGGTCCACTTTGTTGGTCTTAGTGAGGACCCGAGCAGCAGGGTTCTGGATGAGCTGCATGTTGTCTAACTGAATTTTTAGGTAAACCTGTAAAGATGTTGTTCCCTATAATCTGTGCCAGTGGAAACATGTAGATGTTAAACAGAAGAGGTCCCAGGATGGAACCTTGGGTAACTCCACATGAGATTCTTGTCTCAGATGTAACATTACCTAATGGTGCAAAGTACTTCCTGTTCCAGTATGTTTTGAACCAGTTTAGTACAGTTCCAGAGAGATCTGCCCAGTTTTCCAGTTGTTTGAGTAAAATATTGTGGTCAACTGTATCAAAAGCAGCACTGAGATCCAGTAAAACTAAGACTGACATGTTTCCACCATCTGTATCCAGAAATGTGTCATTAAACACTTTGGTCAGTGCAGTCTCAGTGCTGTGGTGCTGTCTAAAACCTGACTGGAAGGCATAGCAGTTGTTTTGTGTTAAGAAGTAATTTACCATTTGGAAAAAGCATGTTTTCAATGATCTTAACTCAAAATGGGAGATCTAAGATGGGACTGTAGTTGTTTACTTGTGTCTTGTCAAGATTGTCCTTTTTCAGTAGAGGTTTGATTAAAGCTGTTTTTAGTGGCTCTGGAAACATACCCAAACATTAAAGGTATTGTGACATCATTTTTAACATGCTTTTAACACTATTAAAAGTCTTGGCCAACATCCCTCAAATGTGTCTTAAAGAGTGTAACAAGAAAAACTTCACTCTAGTACTCCATTCCTGGCTTTTTATGACAGTGTTTTTTTGCGCCGTGAAAAATGCTTCCTTTTCCCCCTTTCCTGTCAATCATTGCTCCGCTCCTCCTCCAAACCTCCTCCAACCCAACCATACGCTCACAGCGGTGTCGGAGAGTTAAGCCGGGAGCGACACTGTCGCTCCCGGCTTAACTCTCCGACGTGCATGCTTCGCTGCGACAGGCGAAGCATGCACGGAAAAGCAGCAGGGCGAACCACAGCAAACAATCATAAAAATAAAGGCATGCAAGCAGCAGTGTCCCCTTATCTTAAGTCCAGTCAGTGGCCGCGGGTCTTCTTAGCAGTTGTCCTCCGGTGATCAGAACAAAAGAGGCTCTAAACAGCTCCGTGTTAAGCCTCATTTATGGTTCCGCGTTAAATCGACGCAGAGCCTACGCCGTAGGGTTCAGCGTACGGTGCGCGTCGCCGCGTAACCCTACGCCGCGTAACCCTACGCCTCTGCGTCGGTGTAACGCGGAACCATAAATCAGCCTTTATGGTGCGCTGGAGAGGAGAGGAGGCAGGGAGCTGGGTGGAGGGGGCGGTGATTTAGCGGGCCGTTACGTAACGGCCCGCCACCAAACCACATGCGCCGTTTTTGCATAGTTATGTGGAAAATCCCAGAAAGCACACAATACACTGAATGTTAAAAGTTCGTTGTTTTTTGGGTGTAATTGATGTCAAGACACCCAACAAAACACAAAAAATCAAGAAAAATGTGTTTTTCATGTCACAATCCCTTTAAGGACAAGTTCAAGATCAGTAACAGGTATGACTCCAAAATCTTTTACACCTTTTAAAAAAACCTGATGGCAGGATGTCTAAACAGCAAGAAGGAGTTCAGTTGACGTGAGATGTCCTCCAGGTCTTTGCTGTTAATGGGTTGAAACTTATCATGGTGTTTGAACCAGTTTTTGGTGGACACGATACAGACGCTGAACCTGCTGCTGAAGCACCAACTGCTGGTCTAATAGTTTGGATTTTGTCTGTGAAGTATTTGGCATTGAAGGTCATAGTGGGTTGAAGATCAATTGCCACGGACACAGGAGGGCTTGTTAGCCTGTCAACTGGAGCAAATAAGGCCCACGAATTATGATTGCTTTTAGTGATGAAGTCAGAGAAGTAGGACTTCCTTGCATTCCTCAGTTGTAAATTATAAGATAATTTCCTCTTTATAAACGTCATAATGAACCTGGAGGTTTGTTTTTCTCCACCTGCGCTCAGCTTTCCAACACTTTTTTCCCATTTTTCACCCGTGTGGAATTTCGCCATGTAGACTTCTTCCTTCCAGAAATAACCTTCACCTTAATTGGAGCAATAGTATCCATAACATTTAACATTTTAGGGTTGAAGCTACTGACAAGCTCATTGACCGAACCCTCGGACAGGCAGGTGTTAGAGAGAAGACCTGGTTAAAGGTCTCACTACTGTTGTCAGTTATATACCGTTTTGAGATCACTGCTTTTGAAACATTTGTGTGAACTGAAATCATCCTCTCAAAGAGGATGCAGGAGTGATCAGACAGAGTAACCTTTGAAATGCTCAGACCCTTAGAGATCAGTGGGTCTAGAGCAGGGGTTGGCAACCCGCGGCCCTAGAGCCGCATGCGGCTCTTTAGCGCCGCCCTAGTGGCTCCTGGAGCTTTTTCAAAAATGTTTGACCTTTTTTTTTCCTTTTCTTTTTTTCTCTTTCTTCCCTTTTCCTTTCCTTTTTAATCTCGACATTTTGACTTTTTTCTCGACATTTTGACTTTTTTCCTCAACATTATATTTTTGTCTCAACATTTTGACTTTTTTTCTCAAAGTGCATAATGAAAAAAAAGCAGCATGTGTTGCCTTCATTCTAAGGCTTATACAAGACTTTTCATTTTTTGCGGCTCCAGACATATTTGTTTTTTGTGTTTTTGGTCCAATATGGCTTCTTCAACATTTTGGGTTGCCGACCCCTGGTCTAGAGTGTGCCCACTATTGTGCGTGGCCTCTGTTACATGCTGAGTCAGCCCAAAGTTGTCCAGAGTGATACTCAGGCCTTTAGTCTATTTGTCCTGAGGGGTTGTCCACATGGATGTTAAAATCTCTGAGGTCATCAGAGAGGTCTGCACAGTATTCAGGGGGCCTGTAAACATTCAGAAACAGGACTGTGGAAGAGGCCTTCAGCTGTACAGGCAGGCCCGGGTCTACGAGGGTGCAAAAGCATGCATTGCAGTACAGTTTAAGATTAAGATTCCCAGAATATTCAAATTTTTTGAGATAGGATATTTGAGTTTTCTTAAGCTGTAAGCCATGATCAGCAATATTACAATAATAAAAGGCTTGCAATATTTCAGTCGATTTGTAATTAATCCAGAATGTATGACATTTTTGCATTACAAAAAATAAAGGACTTTATCACAATATTCTAATTTTCTGAGACAGTCTTGTATATTTATGGTTAAATTTATTTTTGTTGCTATGTTTTATTTTCTATTGCTAGATTGTCTGATGGGTGAGGTAGTCCAGACTAAATGTAGCATTTTCTTTGTTCTGCAGCGATATTGCTGCAAAAATGCACTTGAAATACACTTCAAATATTCTTGTTTTGCTATTATTATTCCGCTTGAAATTATGGGGAAATGCATAATTTAGTGTTAAATAACGTGCCAGGCATGTGCACCCCCTCTGATCTGAAATGCACCCTAGTCATCATTTTCTAGAACCGGCCCTGTGTACAGGCATGTAATCAAATGACTTTCAGGAGATAACTGCTTACATTGAACGTATTCATTAAATAAGCCTGCGACCCCTCCTCTGCTCCTGCGCCTGACTGATAAAACTATAAACAGGAGGGGTCGACTTAATGACAACAGCTGCACTGTTATTTTGGTCTAACCAAGTCTCAGTTAAAAACGTAAAATCCAGGCTGTGCTCAGTGATAAAATCATAACTTAAAAATGGTTTCCCAGCTAAAGACCTAACATTTGATAACTGAAGTGTTTTAGGAGTATTATTTGCACTCTCGTGTTTGGGAGCAGTCTGTGGCACACAGGGTATGCTTATAAGTTTATATAAAGATCTTTTAGGGTACAAATCTCTGTTTTTGACTGGCCCACATTTCTCCTTCTGTTACCTAGAAGTACAGAAATTTTAAAACCTAATAACCAGGGTCCCAGCTTGTCCTGGGAAAAGTCAGACTGCAGAGACAGAACATGATGCTGGCGTAGTGGTGCAGCAGGGGCTGGGTGCCGTAACTTCGGCTGTTCTGATGTAGTCAGTACATTAAATATGAACAGGTTTGGAAAAATTTGAAAGAATTTTATGGAGCAGGCCTGAAAATCAATATTGATTTGGGTTCTCAGGCAGCACTTCAATGAAAGCAGGCTTGCTTGTATCATGGAAATCACTCCATAATGTCAGAAGCAGCGCTGGAAAACATTGTCTAAGAGTTATTTATTATCATTCCTCAAATGAAGCAGCCCCAGGGAACTAGTCCAGGCCACGTTTTATGCTCGCTTTTACCTATCTGAATGGTTTGTACCAATTAGTTCATCTTGTCCATAAGTGTATTTAGGGAGCAATAGGTTCTTTTCTCTTACATGCCTTCTGAAGTCTGATGTCGCCAGCTTTTGTTGTATAATCTTAGTACAGTTCAGCCCTTTTTATTCTTTGTTTTCTTTTCCTTCCTTCTCACACTTTACTGCCAATAATCTATATATATTATTGTCTTTTTAGACGGTTATTTTGCAACAGAAGTTCTTTCCTTTGCTTGCACAAATAAAGTGCCACATCCTTTTTTAAAATATATTCCACCCAAACATATCCTCTTTTTCCAAGGGAAACTTGAACACTTGAGCACAATTGCATTCTTTGTGCTGCTCATCTACCCACACGTTTCTGTCTGTCTGATTTCCCAGCAAACTGGGCTCAGCCAAACCCAAAGCCACATCAGCAGCAGAGGTCTGTGCAGATTAAAGCTCCAGACGTGAAGGTGGGCCACCGGCCAGGAGCAGGAGAGGAGCTATTCTTCTATTTTTGGGAGCTCTGGTTCTTGAGCAGTGTAGTTTTTATTAACCATCGTCTGTTGTTAGGGTCGCCACCGACCCGTTCTTAGGTTTTAAATTCATAAAACTACCACAAAAATGTGTTTATTGCATCAAGGCTTTTTGACTTCGTCAGGAACCTTTATTTCAACATAATAATATCCGACATTTTTTTTTCACTAAATTATAAAATGCTCTGGTTGAAATTGTTACCTTTTTTTTTTTTTTTTTTTCCATTTCCTTGAAGTAAATGGGTCGAAACTTACCCATAACACCATAGATGTTACTATAGTTAATAATAGTAAAATGAAAAAATAAATGAAACAAATTTATTTAAGATATGTGTTCTAATACCTCTCCGTAATAGCCAGGTAACACAACAACCTTTTATTTATTCATATGATTCTCTTGAGGCTCATTTTACCAGTTTTTAAAATTGAAATTAAAGGAGCTGTATGTAAGAGCAATAATAAAACGAATCATAAAATTACCCCGATATGTCAACAGACATTTAAAAATCATGTTCATTTCAAATACTTATGTCACTGACAACAGCACTCAAGCCAGGATATTCCAGTTTAAAAAGAGGAGTTGCAGCCCTCAACTGATGTTTATGTTGTCATTTTTTGTTTTGGCCTGAAGCTCCACCCTCCACCTATCTCCCAATCACCAAGTCAGTATTGTTTCTGAAGCTCCACCCTCCACCTATCTCCCAATCACCAAGTCAGTATTGTTTCTGAAGCTCCACCCTCCACCTATCTCCCAATCACCAAGTCAGTATTGTTTCTGAAGCTCCACCCTCCACCTATCTCCCAATCACCAAGTCAGTATTGTTTCGGCATCCGGGTTGCCAGCTCAGCTCTAATTATCGCAGCCATGGCAGCCTACGTTCCTGCTGCATTCTGCAGCCTACCTGGCAACCTCTGGTCGGGGGGAGGAGGGGGAGGGTACACGCCGCTCAACAATATTTTGAAAGTAACTGCAGTACCAGTTTTGGACATTTCTTACAGACGGCTCCTTTAAGGGCTATACTGACAAAAAAAGGCGCAGAGTCCCATACCAAAAATATTAAAACCAATATTTTAATTGATAAGGAAGCCTAACAATGTAACCAAGAGATGAGAAACTAATTGGATGATGGATAATTGCTTTTAGTGTATTTTAGAGATAATTTAAAACAAGGGTCAAAACCGACCTGTTAACATTGGAGATGGTAACAGAAAGCTAACACCAGACAAAGGTTAAGGGGTGGCATCTGTTCTGCCCTCGTTCTTGGGGTTTTGCTTTTCTCTGTGCAAAGTGCAGCTGAGCGGCTCTACACAGACATCTTACAGAAAATGAAAGTAAACAACCTGAAATAACTTGTTTATGTTAATCTACCTGGATGAGACAAACAGATGTACCTGGAGCTGCAGCCACCTGAGGAAACTCCACGTCTTCTGTGTTTTCCTGCCCTACTTATCATCTGAAGCCAAGATAAATACCAGAAATAGTACCTTATGCAGAGAATGGCACATCAGTAAAACTAGGTCAGGCACAGGAGAGCATTCAAAGTCCTCAAATCTCCATGACCTTCCAGGCAGAGCGACACAAAACATCAAAAAAGCGACACTCCAGTGACACACACTTCCAACAGAAATCAGGATAAGTTGTCTTATCTTCAAATGAAGAACACCAATACTACAATGAGGAGACAGAGTAATAAATTACATTGTTTTCAGGCTCAGGGCAAACACACACAGTTGTAACAATACAGGTGTACCAAGACCCATTAATTACTACGCTACTGTAATTTATGTGCAGTGGAGTGCGAGTGTCCCGTCACAAGCGACCTCTTAACCCGGAGATGTGAAAACCTTATTTACATCGGCTATTCATTAATTATCTCACAAACCGTGAAGTCTCGTTCTCTGTCACGTTAACCTACAGCAGGGGTCGGCAACCCAACATGTTGAAAGAGCCATATTGGACCAAAAACACAAAAAACAAATATGTCTGGAGCCGCAAAAAATGAAAAGTCTTGTATAAGCCTTAGAATGAAGGAAACACATGCTGCATTTTTCTATATTAGTTATAACTGGGGGAAGATTTTTTTTTCATTATGCGCTTCGAAAAAAAAGTTGAAATGTCCAGAAAAATGTCGAAATTTCAAGAAAAAAGTCGAAATGTTGAGAAAAAAGTCAAAATGTCGAGAAAAAAGTCAAAATTTCGAGAAAAAAGTCGAAATGTTGAGAAAAAAGTCAAAATGTTGAGGAAATAGACAAAATTTCGTGAAAAAAGTCGAAAAAGCGAGAAAAAGTAAAAATTTCGAGAAAAAAGTCTTAATGTCGAGATTGAAAAGGAAAGGAAAAAGGAAGAAAAAAAGAGAAAAAAAGGAAAGAAAGAAGAAAAAAGAAAAAAAGGAAAAAAAGAGAAAAAAAAGAAGAAAAAAAAGGAAAAAAAAAGAGGAGAAAAATAAGAAAAAAAAGGAAAAAAAGAGGAGAAAAAGAAGAAAAAAAAGAAGAAAAAAGGGAAAAAAAAAGTCAAACATTTTTGAAAAAGCTCCAGGAGCCACTGGGGCGGCGCTAAAGAGCCGCATGCGGCTCTGGAGCCACAGGTTGCCGACCCCTGACCTACAGTAATTGCTGTCTCATCAGTGAGAAGGAGAATCTGCCCTTTTGTACTGACTATGAAAACACAAACGCCCCCAAAGTGTTGCCTGATTAATTAGATGCATACATGTATTTGACAAATTTTATATACAGTAATCAGTAGAAAAATGGAAAGTCAGGATCAGATTTATTTTTTATAATAAAAACATTTTCGATGTTAAAATAAATATGTTCTGAAGTTGTCACTTTGTCACTTGATGAGATAATCCATCCGGTCATTAATTACCGTTTTCATGGAGAAGCCCTATCCAGGGAGGTGTCCTGGAGGCATCGCAACCACATGCTCTGACCACCTCGGCTAGATCCTGATCAAAGTAACTTCCTATGAATACTTTGCTTTACTTGCCACTTGTCATTTCTTCACCAGTTAAACCCACTATAACTGATTGTTGTCACGTTACCAAACAGTGAATCACTAACGTATCCAGCTGATTAAACCTGCCACACACACACTACAAGATGATCAGGCTGATATCCTGACGCTCCAAGATTTTGTCCTGATCACCTTGATCAGTCTATCATCAGAATCAGAATCAGAAAGGGAGTTTATTGCCAAGTTTGTTAACACACACAAGGAATTTGTTGTGGTGATTGGTGCAATACAGTAAAAAATAAAAATAATAATAAAAAATAAAAATATAAAAGCAAACAAATATATGGAGATAAACTAAGAGATAGAATAAAGTAAAATGTATAACAGAAATGAACAGAAATGTACAATATGAGGATTAAAAAGTGCCGGATATGAATCTTTACAAAAAGTGACGTAGGATGACAGATGACAGATAAAATGTATAAACAGAAATGAACAGTAGACAGAAATGTACAATATGGGGTTTTTAAAGTGTCTTTTTAAATCATCTTTAGTGTGGTGGTTAAAAGTGATCAAATCTGGTCAGAAAAGTTTGTGCACAACTGTTGAAGGACCCCTAATTATGTAGAGACTTCAAATGAGTCCTATTAAACTACTAAACAGATTCGCCAATGAAAAGAAAATGGGAACGGAATCTTTTTCTACAAAATATCCTCAAGGAAAAAAACTGGCATCGGCAAAATAGCTGGATGTGGGGCATTTGTGACCAATTTTATTCACCTCCAACTTTAGCTGTAATATGTAAAACTCAGAGCTCCAAGTCGGAAGTTTAAAAGGGAATACGTTACCAGAAGTTATAGTTCAAATTTGGAAAGTGTGAAGAATCTCAAGTCTGGGTCTCACCAGGAACGGAAATGCCACGGTCCAGCTTCATTTGTGTTATTTCTTTTTCTTCTTTCAAGTGTTGTCTGGTCCCCCTTACGAGTTTAATTGAAGGTTTTAAGATCAAGCAAAACTGCTTGTGATGTTTAATTTTCAAATTGACCAAAATTCCCTGTGACATTGTTCTGCCTGAATTCCTGCCAGTTTGATCGAGGACCAAAATAAACCTTGGCGCGTATATTTAACAGAGCAGACTGGGCAGTCATTTCTGGGACATCAATGTAGCTGGGAGGGAAGTTTTTGACATTTGGCATGGTGTTAGGTATGGACATACGGTTTTCAAAAACCACCGCAAACAAATAGTGACGCCCCCTAGTGGCCGGTTTGCAGAAAATTCAAACTGGCTCCCGCCAAAAAGACCAAAGGTCATATCTCAGCTAGATTGTTGTATATTGTCACTTTCTCTAGTTTTTTTTTCTCTACTTTTTTGGTGCTACGAATTCAATTCTGAGATAAATTTCCTATTTCAAGGTCATGTTTAGGGTCAAATTTAATTTTCAAGGTCATTTTTTTGCCCATCTCTTTTGTCATCTCTAGAATTAAGTCACATAGAAAGATTATAGAGGGTCTAGATCCTATTTTCACCCCCAAGGAATGCAGTTTTCTGTTTATTGGACAGGTCACTATCACTGTAGTATCAATAATCTCATTGGGTGAGAACAGTGGCTTCGTTCAGGTTTAAGATGAACAGAACCTCAGAAATAAGTCACAGTGAAAGAATAGGATTTTATTAAAATAAAACACAAAAAACATCAGCTGTGCATGTTTAAACTCACTTAACATCTACAGTGCTGCCTCTATCGCCTCGCTTATTGATTCATTTAGAATTTTCTGCAAACCGGCCACTAGGGGGCGTTCCAATTTGTTTGCGGTGGTTTTTGAAAACCTTATGTCCATAACTAACACCATGCCAAATATCAAAAACTTGTCACCAAGTGCACGATTTTCATGAATTCCCTCCCAGCTAATGCCACAATGCTTCTGGTGGGACCGGTCTCATTGACTAAAAGACCGAGGGTCTCACAGTGGCTGCTTCCTCAGTACGTGGGAGCCAGGGGTCACTTATCCAGTCTTTAGAATCAAATATAGTTGCTAATTGCATCGAAAGAGTTAACACTTGGCTATTTAAATTTTTTTTTAACAGTTCTGTCTTGTTTTATTCATTTTGAAGTCATATTTCACGTAACCTGTTCCCTGCAGAAACTCTCTACGGACAGACACAAACAAATACCTTTCTTTGTTGTTATTAAAGTTGCTTTCGTCAACGAAAGTTATGACTAAATATCGTCGCCAACGAACCTTTATCACATGAGGAAAACGAGACGAGACACAACGAAAATGTTGGTCATGCGACGATAACGATAATTACCGGTAAATATATAATGCAATATCGTAGACGAATAAAAACGAGACTAAAATGTAGATGACAAAATAAAAACTCTGCTAAAATGTGTCTTCATTTTGGTTGACAAAAAGGAGACGAAATGTTTTACCAAAGATCCTTAATGTCCATTTTTTTTTCTTTTTTTATCCCTGATTTTTTCCCATTTTCTGCTGCTGGGTGACGTTAGTCCTCAATCCCAGTCGCTGCAGCGGGGAATCAGATCCAGAAGATGCAGCTGCAGAGTTAGAGGCTGATGCCGTTAACGCAGAGCTCTAGGTTCACGTCAATTAAAAACAAAGTTACATAGAGAAATGCGGGGATCTGCTCTGGGACTGGAGAAGAAGAAGAACCATCTTTGGATACACTTTCCTACATAGATGTGGAAAAGAAAACCAAACGTGTCGTTGAAAAAGAAAAAGATGGGGAGAAATGCAGAAAAAAAATCTGTTGTAAACTCAAATTAGAGTCTTCTGTATCTGGAATGAATGTATTCTTGAGTCTATAAGGTAACAATAACATAATAATTAGATAACCTTGTTTGAATTGTAAAATGGGTTTGGCTAAATACAATCTTTGACTAAAACTAGACTAAAATTGTCCTGGACAAATCTGACAAAAATAAGACTAAAATGCTCAGACTTTTAGTCGACTGAAACTTGACACCACTAAAAGGAGTATGAACGTGACTAAAACTAATACAAACTAAAAGGATAGCTTGACCCAAAGACTAGAGTGTAAAACTAAAACTGAAACAGACTGACAAAAACAACACTAGTTGTTAAGCATGACAAAAGTTACCACAACATAGTAATCTAGGACGAGGAACTGTTTACAAAACACCATTGCTCAGAGGAACTCTGATGTTTGGCGATAAGATTATTTGAGAAAGTGTGTCACAATTTGCCATGGAAGGCGACCCTGTCGTGCCCTTTGCAGTTGTGCCAAACCTCTCTGAGCAACTTGTGGAATCTGAGGAATGGGAGTCATATGGAGGTGAAGGGTCGCTGAGAAGCATGCATAGGCTGCAGCACGTGGAGGCTTAGCGTCAACATGCCAACTACTTGCCCTCACTCGTCCATGGAGATGTATGCACGCTCAAGCATGCAATGATGCATGCACCTCCCTCATATTCTCAGACTCACACACAGACTTAATTTGACTGAGCCATAAACAAAGACTGTATTCATGCAGTGGTTGAAATGCTATAATCGATGTAATTTATACGACTCTGGATTCTTGTGTACAGTACTCGAGTTGTAAAAAGAAATCAGGGGGGATGGTGGATTTTATCATATGGGGACAGATAATTTGTGCTGATTACAAATAATATAATATATTACAAATAATAGCACTGACCAAAACACCTGCAGAAATACTGCAGGAATGACATAGCAGCAGTTAAATGCAGCCTTCTGTAAGCTTTAAATATCCACTGGGCTTACATCAAATACATCAAAACACAACAATAAAAAACAGTTTTCTGAACTTATCAATATGACTCTGTCCTTCACAGGATAAGTAGAATGGATCACTGCAAAAACTCAAAATCTTAACAAGAATATTTGTCTTATTTCTAGTTAAAATGTCTCATTTTAGTAAAAAAATCTCAATACACTTAAAACAAGACTCATCATTGGAAAAAACAACAATTTTCACCTATTTCAAATAGATTTTCACTTTAAATAAGTAGAAAAATCTGCCAGTGGAACAAGATTTTTTTGCTTGTAATGAGAAGATAAATCTTGTCCCACTGGCAGATTTTTCTACTTATTTCAAGTGAAAAGTTACTTGAAACAGGTGGGAATTGTCAAATAAGTAATTTTTCTGGGGTTATTTTTCTGGTGATGACTCTAAATGTTGAAATAGCAGTAAAACCACATTCATTGATGAAATGACATAAGGGATGGAAAGGGAGATGGCAGTTTTACAGGGGGGATGATTTGGACAGTTTTTATTTCAGGGTGGATGCCATCCCCCCTCAACTCGAGTACTGCTTGTGTAGTATGGGAGCTGAAGTATTATCAGTGGATGGTGAATGAATATAGTGAAATAACTGTATGGACTTGTTTTACAAGCAAGTTAATTAATATTTATAGCATGAGGAGGGACACATCTGAAGTCAGAAAAATTTAAAGAAGCTGGTTTTGAAAGCACATCGAATCAACAATTCAACACCACAATGATGCTCTGAGAGAGCTCGTGATGGAAAGTAATTGACCGTGGCAATAAACTGCACAAAAATAAAATGCCACTTGCTCTGCTGTTATTCATTACGTCAGATTGTTGTTTGGGTGACTTATGGATGAGTTAGAGTCATAGTGTGACAACAGTCACACTATTTCATGGTCCCCATCACTGAGGTGTGAACATCTTTGCGGGAGTTAAGATTCCAGTGCGAGACATGTGACAGTGAGACGAGATCTAACTTACATTGTACTTCTGAGGAATGGGAACTAGAAAGTGAAAACCACCCAAAAACCTTCTTTTCATGGATCATTTCAAATGGCCTCCTTTTTTCTTGAGCTTAATTGTAATTGTAAAGTGTGGCCAACAATAAAAATGAAAATCTTTATACCTAGAAGGCACGCTGAGTTTAGTTACTCTTATGCTCACGCTGTGGCACCATGTTTTGTAAGCTCTGCATTGTTGAGAGGAAAAGCCACCGGAGACAAGTTTTTGCAAGTTTTGTTTCGTAATCCCTCTGTGGTATAAACCCTGAAGTGGTAACAGGGTCCCAATGTGCATTTTTAGGTGTGGTGGGATTTGCACAACAGAGTATAAAGCAAATCCAGGAGCTTTATTTGCTGAATCAAATTAAAACGTATGACTATTATCAAAATACAAGCTACATGTATGTAGTATTTACAGACTGAATAATTCCGCTGGTTTGTGTGGGTCAGTACTTTTGTTTCGGCTAAATGTAACTTTTAACAAATATACTCACGTGGTAAATTTTTTGGTTCTCTTCCATTCAGGGGCGAAAATCCCGTTTCATAGTTGGGGGGGACAATAAACAGTAGAATTTTAGAGAATAAATCCAGTGGGGGACAAGGAATAAAAGTTTTAGCCTTCCTTTAATACAGCATTTTGACATTTTCATCTCTATCTCGCAAACAGGCAGAAGACCTTTCTTAGAGCAATACAAAACAATGGTATTAGGTGGAAGGTGGCAATAATACAGCACATCTGACATAATACACTGCAAAAACCCACAATCTTAACAAGAATATTTGTCTTATTTCTAGTTAAAATGTCTAATTTTTAGTAAAAAAAAATCTCATTACACTTAAAACAAGACTCATCACTAGAAAAAACAACAATTTTCACCTGTTTCAAGTAGATTTTCACTTAAAATAAGTAGAAAAATCTGCCAGTGGAACAAGATTTTTTTTTGCTTGTAATGAGAAGATAAATCTTGTTCCACTGGCAGATTTTTCTACTTATTTCAAGTGAAAATTTACTTGAAACAGGCGAAAATTGTCAAATAACAAGTTATTTTTCCAGTGATGACTCTTGTTTTAAGTGTAATGAGATTTTACTGTTTATTATTATTTTCGATTTCGGTTTCGGCCACACATTTTCATTTTGGTGCATCACTACTAAATACATGCATTGTTCCAAAATTATTAATTCTGTCTCAAATTCTTCTAGGGGGGGACAGCTTTACTAATGGGGGGGACTTGTCCCCCCTGTCCTCCCCGGGATTTTCGCCCCTGCTTCCATTAAAGGAGCAATCTGTAATTTGAAGCCAAAAATAAGATTTACTTCACACTTCGATTACAATGGGGGCAGTACAGCTGTGCAAAGTGACTTGGTCCACACTCACATAAGAAGCAAGGAAAAGCACAATCCCTCCTTTTGCTTTAGTTCAATACCAGATTAGAAATACAGGATAGGTGGTCTTCCTGCCCAGCATTTCTGCCTCCGGTGCCTTTTGGAAATGGACCAACTCTTCAACGTGGGCTAACTTTGGGTCATCAGCTGGGGACCACCGGTCATTGATGTTTGCAAATCCAAACCCAAAATCTTAGAATCAAAACTTCTGTAACCAAGAAAACCAAACCTCTATTTTTCTAATGTGCACTTTTCTTCTCTCTCCATCTTTTCTAAAACTATCCTTCTCAGTTGCACCTTGTCTTGTTGCAGTTTAAATTCTGAAACGAGTCAAATCAGCGTTGCATCAGTCAACTTCGGGCAGGTGGGACATTCAATACATTTTGCGTTGAATTCATGCCATAGTAACCTGACTTACTCTACCATCAAAAATGTGTAGCCAATCTAAAAGAAACGTTGCAAGTTACCCAACAAACTCCTTTAAAGGATTATTATTATTGAGCTTTATTTCGAATATGCAAATTAAAAAAGAACAATACTAAAAAGTAAAAAAAAATAAAGTACAAATATATATATATATATACATATACACACATACACACATACATATACATATATATATATATATATATATTTATATATATATATATATATATATATATATATATATATATATATATATATATATATATATATATATATACATATACATACACACATATACACATAAATACGTGTCTGTAAACAAAAGACAAGGTAGACCTCGCAGATCCACCAACATATTCGAAAGGGAGTAGGATTGAAGTATATACTTATCAGGTCATACCCCTAAATCTTATATTCATTTTTCCAAATAGCAAGAGAATCAATGAGCTTACTTATAGAACACAAAAAGACACAATATAAGTCTATATATCAACATGATATACATCCATTTATCAACATATCTACAAATAACTATATATCCATATATATTGACAGAGATATACCCATACATAAATACTGTATGTATAATATATCACTATATATCCATATAAATACATATATATAACATGTTTCCATAATATTAATCTATATATCTACACATATTAAATAAATCTATATATATCTACATTTTTATTCGCCACTGTATTTTGAGAAAAAAGTTTCTTTATATCTTTTTTTAAATTGTGATATGTTTTGACTTTGTTTTAGATCTATGCTCAGGCTGTTCCAAAGTTTTACACCCTAGGAAGACAACAGTGTTGTGCGTCTACTGATAACTTTGAAATTAAGTTGGCCCCTGAGGTTATAACCTCCCTCCCTTTCCAAGAATATCCCCTGTATATGTCCTGGTAATAAATTATTCTTGGCTCTAAACATTAGTTTTGCTGTATTGCAATTGACTAGATCTAGAAATTTTAGTAATTTAGATTGTAAAAATAATTTATTTGTGTGGTCCCGGTAACCTGCATTGTATGTTATTCTCACAGCTCTTTTCTGTAATATGCACAAGGAGTGAAGTGAGCTTCTGTATGTGTTCCCCCAAACCTCCGAACAGTAATTTAAATAGGGTAAGATCAATGAGTTATATAGGATGAGTAGTGATTTATAGTTCAAGAAATGTTTTGCCTTTGCTAATAATGAAATACTTTTTGACAGTTTGTTTTGAACATGTTGGATGTGAGGCTTCCAGCTAATTTTTTCCTGTTGCATACCTGCAATCCTGTTGGATTCCTGTTGCATAGGTTGTTGATATACATGGAGACTTAAAAACTTGTGGACCGATTTTAAAATCTGAGGCACCCAGGTAGGACTCAAAAGATAGAGGATACATGATTATTCTATGCTTGAATATCTGTAGCTAGACTTGTAGTCAAGACCGCCTAAACCGAGACCAAGACACTACCAAGACCAGAGAGTATCAAGACCAAAACAAGACCAAGTAAAGATCCAGACTAGTTCAGCTCAAGACCGGGACCAAAAAGAAACCTAGTTATTTCCTGATCCTGCGTGATTGTAGAACATCAGCAACATCCTGGTTCAGCTAGTTTCCAAATGAGGTTGTATTCAACTGCAGCACAATAACACAGAGAAGTGGATGTCTTACGTTGCTAGTCCCAACTAGTCCCAAAGTCCTAACCAGCCTCCAACACCCCCCTCCACCTCAGAAAAGTAATGAATAGTAAATGTTACTGATTTAAATTGGACTTCATTTGTAGATGAAACCTGAATTTCAAATATTAAAGACACATTTACCAACTTGAACTTGCATTATTTACCATTATAGTAGCTAAATTACATCATATATCAGCATCACTGAAATGGCATAGACCAGGGGTCGGCAACCCGCAGCTCTAGAGCCGCATGCGGCTCTTTAGCGCCGCCCTAGTGGCTCCTGGAGCTTTTTCAAAAACGTTTGACCTTTTTTTTTCCTTTCTTCTTTTTTCTCTTTTTTCCTTTTTTCTTTTTTTCCCTTTTTTTCTTTTTTCCTCTTTTTTTCTTCCTTTTTCCTTTCCTTTTTAATCTTGACATTTCGACTTTTTTCTCAACATTTCGATGTTTTTCTCAACATTTAGAATTTTTCATGAAATTTTGACTATTTCCTTCGACTTTTTTTCTCAATATTTTAACTTTTTTCTCGAAATTTTTGACTTTTTTCTTGACATTTCGACTTTTTTCTCAAGATTGTACTTCAACATTAATCTTGACATTTCTACTTTTTTCTCAACATTTCGATTTTTTTGTCAACATTTCTACTTTTTTCTCGAAATTTTTATTTTTTTCTCAACATTTGTACTTTTTTCTCGACATTTAGACTTTTTTCTCGAAGTGCATAATAAAAAAAAAAAATCTTCCCCCACTAATATAGAAACATGCAGCATGTGTTGTCTTCATTCTAAGGCTGATACAAGACTTTTCATGTTTTGCGGCTCCAGACATATTTGTTTTTTGTGTTTTTGGTCCAATATGGCTCTTTCAACATTTTGGGTTGCCGACCCCTGGCATAGACCTAAAGCTTAATCAATCACAACGATATACACAAATTATTCATATATTTATTCAAACAAGGCCGTTATAAACACAAAACTGTAATTAAATACAGACACACATGCAGATTCACCAAAACATTAAATCAGATGCAAAATACAAATAGTTTACAAAACTGTACATTAACAAGAGGAAGAACTGCTAATCATCAGATTCTGTCACCTCGGTGTGCAACGGCATTTCAGTTATCCGAGTCCGAGACCAAGACCACAAAAAAGTGGTCTCTAGATCAAGACCGGTCTCGAGAACTACAAGTCTATCTGCAGAACGCAACCAAACTGCTTAGTATGTTCACTTCTCTCTCTTCTGTGATGAGCGCAGTTGTGTTGTCGCCACTGCAAAGTTCAGCAGCACAGTTACTAAACTAATTTAGATGGAAAAAAGATGATGAGTAGAAGAAATGTGAGACCTGCCTGCGTGTGTGGTTATTTTGCAAACCAAATGTAACTTTGTAGTAGAGATTTGTCTAGAGACACTGGAACTGAGATTTTGCTCCCCCTCCAAAAAAAGCATGAATAAAATTAGCATGTATTATTTTTTATACTTGCACCTCCACAGTGCCAAGTGTGAAAAGACTGTAAGGCAGCACACATGCACACAAAAAAAGTGGGCAACCACTGTAATACAGACCATCAGATTGAGGTTTTTAAATTGAGGTTTACGGCCCAGTAGACAAGACAATATAAGACACTCCAGCAGCAATTGCTCCCTGGCGGCCAAGCGTGGAAAAATCAAGTGAAACATGTACCCAAACCAAAATACCTACCCCAAATCACAGGTACGGGCGCCAAACCAAGAGGGAACGAGTCCCACGATGATGTCACCCAGGATTGCAATCAACTGGTGGTGTGGAACACCCCCCACAAATTAACCAGCAGAGCACCACCTTACAAGGCACAGGTGTAACCAGTACTCGAGTTGTACCTGCAGAAATACTGCAGGAATGACATAGCAGCAGTTAAATGCAGCCTTCTGTAAGCTTTAAATATCCACTGGGCTTACATCAAATACATCAAAACACAAGAATAAAAAACAGTTTTCTGAATTTATCAATATGACTCTGTCCTTCACAGGGTAAGTAAAATGGATCACTGCAAAAACTCAAAATCTTAACAAGAATATTTGTCTTATTTCTAGTTAAAATGTCTCATTTTAGTAAAAAAAATCTCATTACACTTAAAACAAGACTCATCACTGGAAAAAACAACAATTTTCACCTGTTTCAAGTAGATTTTCACTTAAAATAAGTAGAAAAATCTGCCAGTGGAACAAGATTTTTTTGCTTGTAATGAGAGGATAAATCTTGTCCCATTGGCAGATTTTTCTACGAAAATTTACTTGAAACAGGTGAAAATTGTCAAATAAGTTATTTTTCTGGTAATGACTCTAAATGTTGAAATAGCACATTAATT
This sequence comes from Cololabis saira, assembly GCF_033807715.1. NCBI lineage: Eukaryota > Metazoa > Chordata > Actinopteri > Beloniformes > Belonidae > Cololabis > Cololabis saira. The sequence goes on along the minus strand of NC_084597.1, from coordinate 10,726,353 downwards.
GATGAAATGACATAAGGGATGGAAAGGGGGGATGATTTTGACCGTTTTTATTTCAGGGGGGATGCCATCCCCCCTCATCCCCCCTCAACTCGAGTACTGGGTGTAACACCCAGCGACCACAGAGAGAAACTCCAATAATTCAGGCTGATTAGCACTTTCATCAAAGGAGGGCCAGTACTTGAGCCGACTGCTCTGCCACAGAGTTTCTAGCTCACCCAGAAATTGCCACAGCTGTCAGGCCACAGGACACCAGCGCTCACGCCCAAGCAGCAAACCTGTCTACTCATAAGTGAGATTCTAGCAGCTGGATAAAGATCTCAGAGAGGTATTTGGTTTATATTATACAAAAATATCAAAACTATATTCCCCATTGTGGATGCAGAGTAATATAATATAATATTATCAATAGTTTGATTGGTTACCATGATTGGAAATTCCTTATGATTTTAGATAATGCCCCGTATGTGCAATACAGAATTTGATCTGTACATACAGAAAGTATTCAGATTCAGAAAGTATTTTTTTCCCTCTTTGTTATGGAGGATTTTGTCCCAAAATTAAATAAATAAATACATCATTAATTAATTAAAATGGGAATGAAATATATCATTAATTAATTAAATGTGTCATTAATTAATTAAAATTAGAATGAAATATGACATTAATTAATTAAAATACAATTCATTTTAAGTAAAAATATATATTTATTATTTCAGCATTTAATTAATTAATGACACATTTAATTAATTAATGATGTATTTATTTATTTAATTTTGGCACAAAAAATCCTCCATATCCTGACAGACAAAAACAGAAATGTTCAAAAAGAAAACTGAATATCACATGGTCATAAGTATAAGGTTTTATATAGACAGGTGTGTGCCTTTCCTTATCAAGTCCAATCAGTTTAATTAAACACTTCTGTAGTCCAATAACAGAGCAGAACCATCTCAAGGAGGATCAGAATAAATGGACAGCATGTGAGTTAAATCTGAATATGAGTTAAATATATCACAGCAAAGGGTCTGAATACTTATGACCATGTGATATTTCATTTTTTCTTTTTTAATAAATTTGCAAAATTTCAACATTTCTGTTTTTTTCTGTCAAGATGAGGTTCCGAGTGTACATTAATGAAAAATAAAATACATTTTTGATTTTAGCAAGGGGTCTGAACACTTTCCGTACCCACTGTAGGTGCCAGTTTTGTCCTGTATTTTGTATTTCAGTATCTGTTACAGCCAACATTATTCATTTATCCATCCATCATCTATATCTTCTCATTCCAACTCACACTCACATGGATTCCTTTGGGGCTTTTCCGAGCTATGTTTTGGCAAACATCGGTCCGTCACAGGCCACGTAGGGACAAACAAACACACACACTCACACACACTCCCGTGGGCAATTCAGAATCACAAATCAACACGACGTACATGTTTTTGGACTGTGATAGGAAGCCGGAGTACCAGGAGAAAACACACGCACGTGCAGGGAGAGCATGCAAACTCCACTCAGAAAGACTCCTGCACTGGTTTAGATATCAGATCACGTAGAAGTTAAAATATGCAACGGAAGTTTGTCCATGGATGCACATGTTTCCTGCAGCAGTAACACTGCCAGGTACTTAGTAAGTAAGTACGTTTATTTATATAGCACCTTTCACAGACAAGGGAATGTCACAAGGTGCTCCACAAAGAATATAAACAATATAATAAATGTAAAAATACAATAAAAACAAGACAATACAATTAAAAAGATCCTAAAATAAAAGTAGATAAAATAAACATGATGGTCATAAAAAAACCCTCGCATTACTGATGATTAAAAGGTGGGGGAAACAGGTGGGTTTTTAGTTTGTTCTTAAAAGGTAATACAATAAATAACAGTACAATTGAAAGAGCAATGTGTTTTCCAGGTGCCTGCTCAGAAATTAATGAAATCTTTCCAATAAATTGTTATTTTTTGTGGTTTTTGATGGATTCCCTGTGTCTGAGATGTAAAAATACATATTCCAGATTATGCAGGGCCTTATTGTTTCCCCTATAGCTCTGAACCACATTTTGTTTGAAGTGTGTTTTTATTAAAGGTTAAAGATGTCGTGATTTATCTTGTCTATGTCTACAATACAGATACACATGGATTTCTTTTCCAGTTTCCAAAGTATTTCATCATTGCTAAGCCTTTTTCCAGCAAAGATAGCTTTTATAAAACGTGCCAGCCCTGTTGATTTAGTGATATTTCCAGATATAATTCCCTCTTTTGTATAATCTATTGTCTATTCGTCTTATCCAACAGCTTACACAACCCAGCTGGAGTTAATTCAAAGGTATATTAACATGATTTAGATGGGAACCAGAAATATCTCTCTATTTTATTTTTTCTAACTGTGGATATACATATGACATTATAATATAATTAAATGAACGTTATTGCTGCTAGAGAAGAAGCTTATGCAGAGAAATGCCTACATGCAATGGTCCAGATGGGAACAAGAAGTGAAACATCAGCAGGCCCCCCTGCTGATGTTTGGTCTGAAAGGTCAGAGGCTGGAGGAAAAACACAGCAGATCAATGAGCTGAAGATTAATGACATCCTAAATTACCTGTTACCCCAGATGGTGGTAAAGAATAAACCTCATGTACGATCTGTTTGCAAGCTGAAATGAAGAACAAAGCTTCATCCCCAAAATTGAATTATGCGGTTATTAGAGAAAAAAATTACTGCAAAGAAAAATGATTAATTCAAAGTAAACAATTCAATAAACAACGAGAGCACTAAGTCATGATGAAGAGTTATTGCAAACAAAGGCTTCTGTTGTGAGTAGAAGCTTCTGAGAGAAGCCTGTTGGTTGTGTATATTGTGCAGAGGACTTGTTAAACTCCATCTTTACACAATTAGCTCCAGAGACGGGTTTCTAGCAGTTAGGACCTAAGCTTCCTCCAAAAGTATAGTCTGCTCTGTCCTTTCTTGTAGACCTCAGCAGTATTTCATCTCCAATCTAATCAGTTGTCAAGGTGGACTACAGTTAATAGCTATATAGTCCTGTTCAGAGCCGCCTGGGAGATTTGCGAGGCCCTGTGCGGAATGGCTGGGGGGGCCCTCGCGCGCTCGCCACGCTGACACGCGCGCAAAATTTTTGGGTATTTCGGGTCGGATCGGGTGTCTATATGCGCAATTTTAACTCTCCAATTAGCAAAATACTGGATACCTTCCCCTGCCTCATCATCATCTCGGCTTGCCTCGACGCGGGGCCCCACGGCTGCTTGAGACCCGGTCGGATCGTTGATTTTTCTAACAAATTTATCAAACGTGCCTTTCAGAGAGGCATTAAACTCTTCAATTTTCTTTAGTTTTTTTCTTTTTTCATCCCCTGATGGAAATTTCCTGAATCTGTCTCGTTCTCTCGACATTGTGTGACAGTTTGTTCCAACTCCACCCGTCTGGATCAGAGCAGCTTGTGTCTGCGCTTGGTCTGACGCAGTTGTATTGAACAACAGACACGCGCATCATTGCACATATATTTATTGATATGCACAGACTAGTACACATTTAGGTCTGTAATGGAACGTGACTGTTGATATTTATAAGGGAAAAAACGAAAAAAAAAAAAAGGAAAAAAAAAATCTATTCTTTTTTTTTTTTTCAAAAACGGCCCATAGCGCGAGGCCCCTTGGGGCGCGAGGCCCCGTGCGGTCGCATGGTTCGCACACCCCTTGTGGCGGCCCTGGTCCTGTTACTCTATACCACCAACCACCTCTATCCCAGGGTGGAAATGGTGTGTAGCTTCCTGTTTCTCTAAAAATCCACAATCATGTATTTTCTCTTGCTTCAGATGAGATGACGGCTCTCATTCTGCATGCAACAGAATCACCGGCGTATTTTGGGAGTTGACAGAACTTGGGTTGGGTTGCACTGTAAGTCTGAGGTGTGCAGAGTGAACAGACAGGGTGGCAGCACAGTCTTCTGTGATACTCCTGCAGGTGAACATCCACTAACGCAACCTTTCCCAACCCTGGTCTGCTTACAAAGTTGTGAATAATCCCAGGTTTTAAAAGGACATTTACTTGTGTTTTTCAGGAGTATCTAACATAGCGGTGCAGACTGAATTGTGTTAATTGCGCTGGAGAAATGCAAGAACATGATCCTTGCAGCGGGTTTATTGAAGTAGGTGTCTGATGGCATCTTGAATGCCAGCCCTATGAAGATAAGCGAATTGCAATGGGCCATGGAAGGTGCTCGATTGCTTAGATAAGTGGACCATAGCACCTCAGAAGAACTTCACACGGGGGAAGTCTGTGTTGTGGTCGAATTAAAGTTCATTCAAGATCTTTATTTGGACAAGGTGAGCATCTACGATCTCTGATGTTTATAGATTTGCATCAGTGCCAAAGGTAATTTAAATGTCTAGAGCAAAATAAGGCACCTTCATGACATTTTTCCAAGTGCATTTTTCAACAAGACAATGCAGAGCCACATTCTGCACACATTATAAAATCAGGGCTAAGGAAGAACATGATATGGGTCATCACAGGCCTGTCTGAGGTCCTGACCAGTCCCCAACAGAGAATTAATGCTAAAAAGAAAAAGGTTGACTATACTTTTGCACCGCTTAAGAAGTGCTCACACCAAGAATGCAACCGTCAAGGTGAATTACTATTTTTCAAGTTTAAAAAAAAATCAAATTCTACATGTATTTCCATTTTTTTCTGATTTGAATCGATCAAATATATCTCTCCAGGGGAGTTTGGCAAGCCATAACCCACCCCTGCTGGGTCTAGTAGATGCCCCTTTTATATCTTGAACTCCTCATCATTACTTTAGGGAGTGACAAACAATCATGTAGTTGGTTTAGTACTTAGGCCTACTGCAGTTAAAAATATAAAGGCAAATGTATGAACCTCAGTAATTTCTCATTAGGGGTTGTAAGTGATAAAACATTGGAGTCCAGCTACGCTCACTCCTCTCCTTCCTCTTCAAATTGACCTTTTTTGAGTTTAAAAAAGTACACAGAACACAGAATGTCATTGAAATCTTGATTTATCCCAGTACAACCAAAGAGAACATGAAAGAGAGTCAGAGACACCAGGCAAGGCGTTTTCACAGACAGGGTGGCATCTTTGCTGGAGCAACCTAGGGAGTACCTCGCTGTTTGACCAAACCTGCTGCTTTTTCCTGAGACTTTACTAGATCAGCGTGAAGAAAAGCAATGAGAAAATAAAAAAAAAACATGGAAACAGTATTAAGAAAGTAACAATGGCCGTTCATTTGCAAAGCAACAAAAGACCTTCCACTGAGAAAGCCTCTCTGACATCACAGTGAAGATGCTTCATCTGCCCATGTAATCCAAAGAAATGAGGTACATACAGAGGTGTCAAGTAACGAGGTACAAATACTTTGTTACTTTATTTAAGTAGAAATTTTGGTTATCTATACTTCACTGGAGTAATTATTTTTCAGACAACTTTTTACTTTTACTCCTTACATTTTCATGCAATTATCTGTACTTTTTACTCCTTACATTTTAAAAACAGCCTCATTACTCTTTTTCATTTTGGCCTTTAAAAAAAAACTATCCAGTTAAATTGCTCCATCCGGATAGAGTGAATTTGGTTGTGGTTGTTTCAGATGTTCTTGTCCAGTTTTGTTCTTACATCCGTTCCCTCAGATTCCTGCAACTAAACTTGGATGTACATTCCAATAAAGGTTAGGATAAATGATAACATGCCTCTGAAGTTTGACTTTTTGCACCATTACAATACTTATAGGCAACTAGTCATCATATCTCCTGCTCTCTGAAACACATGTTAATGCTCAATAGTACACATATATGGTTCTTTAATATACTTGCATTATACTAAGATGCATTCATTTTCAATGGCTTTTGTCCTTAATGGCTTTTTTCCCCCTTACATTACTTTTACTTTTATACTTTAAGTAGTTTTGAAACCAGTACTTTTATATTTTTACTTGAGTAAAAAACTTGAGTTGATACTTCAACTTCTACAGGAGTATTTTTAAACTCTAGTATCTATACTTCTACCTGAGTAATGAATGTTAATACTTTTGACACCTCTGGGTACATACAAAGGTTTGATGTTGAGTTTACCACCAAATGTTTATATGTGGATTCTTCACGCGTAGGTGGGGAGGGAAAACTTAGAAATTGCTACTAAATGAACAAAACTCACGGTCAGTTTTCCTGCATTCATTTGCAGTCTGACCAGAAGCCAGATTTGACTTCATGTTGAACATACAGTTGATTAATGGACTTAAAAAAAAGCCCCCTGATGGGCTGGGCTTCTCCTTAAAAGCCTCCTGCTGTTGATCGTCTGTGAAAGATTTCTCTGATCATCTTCTGTGTGTGTGTGTGTGTGTGTGTGTGTGTGTGTGCGTGCGTGCGTGCGTGCGTGCGTGCGTGTGTGTGTGTGTCTGCCTTTATTTTGTTGTCTGTTTGAAAATAACAGATAATTGGCCTTGTCTCATTATGAAGTTTCCAAAAGTATGACCTCATTGTACTTACCGTCACAGGAAAATGTATTAAGAGCAAAAAAACCCTAAAAACTTGTATTACATTGCTTCGAGTTAACATGATGTCCCCTTTGATCCTTTGCTGAGTTTTCGGTCGGGTTCATAAACAACAGACCACAGGGGAGGATGTATGGAAAGTGTGACTATGTCTTAAAACAGAGGAGAGGAATATCTGTGGTGTTGTGGTTTTACAATATGGAGGGACTAAGCAGAGCCTTTTCATTTCAAGAACATATTCAAAAGGCCCACATATGTCAAGTCTTTCTTTCACATGCACCCAATTTATTTGAGTCACATCCTGTGTCCCTGGAATCAATACAATGTGCTTCATGAAAAGATCTGTTCAATGAAGAACGGCCCTTGATGGGTTCCTTTAATCTGGAGACACTGAAGCAAAGCAGATTCTTTCACTGACAACCACATTAAATGAGCTCTCTTCCTCCTCACTCATTCACTCACAAGCTTGTCTGTCCTATCTTTATAGCCCCTTTGAAAACATTTCATCTGGGGTTTCAGGTAGGGTTTCACTTCCTGCTTGTTATAGTTATGGCTCATTAAAGACCAAAATGAGTCTCTCTCAGATCCTGCTAATGTGCACGAGTCCCTAAAATTGAAGCTGACACCTTTGCACATCTTGTCTGCATTAGCATTAACCCAGATCAGGCTAATGATTGTCACGTGCTGCACCATTGCATTGAGGTGTACTGAACGTGTTAATGAAGTTAAAAGTCTGCTGAATCTTTAGTCAAGGCGAAAGTATTTGCCGGCTGAATAAAGGGAGGTTATTTGTCGTGAATGCATCCAATATCTGCTGCAATAAAATGAATTGATAACAGATCAGTTCAGGATGTAAAAGTGCATCCCAAAGTGTCTTTCAGAGGTACAGTACATTTGGAGAGGGCTGCTGCTTTGCTGAAAATCTAAAATGTTCAAAACTGACAAGTATTTTACATTTTTCGTCTTTAGTATACGTCATGAACACTAAGGGCCCGATTTACTAAGATCCTAAATAAAGAGTACTAAATTGCGTGTGCACTGAAAAAGTTTGCGCGTGCTGTTGTTGCGTGGTTTGCAGGTGATCAACTAAGATTGCGTGCGCAATTGATAACAGGTGCAAACAGCAGTATTTAAATAAGGTGTTGCGCGTCTTATGGTTTGTGGCGCAAACTTTGCGCCATGGAGAGTCTGGATGGAAAGCAGGATATAGTTGCAAGCGCAAAATGAAATTTGACGAGTTGGAGTTAGAGATATTAGTGGAAGATGCAAATTGTTGTGCCGTATTCAGCATCCCTGCCGTGAAAAGCACCCCCTCGTATATTCAATGATAAGTAGACCAAGAAAAAAAACAACAAACTGACACTTCAATATATTTATATATACACACTCACACAAACACATACTTAGGAGTTTATATTATATATATTTACAAATATTATGGAAGACAACACAGTAAGCAGGCTATTAATTAATGACATCAATAACCATTTACCCGATTTTTGTTATCTGTGACTGTGATTGAGGGAAAGTATGACTATTGTGGAATCCATGAGCGCATTTAAACATGAATCATTAACACAAAACTGGACGCTAAACAGAACGTGACACGGAATGAGAATATCATTTTTGTCATTGTGTGTACGTTGTCATTTGTAGTAAATTAAACATGAGCATTTAGTCCTTTTTGACATTTACTCGTGAATAAGAGATCTGTGGGTAATATATGTCGACGAGGGGGTGCTTTTCGCGGCAGGGGTGCTGAATACGGCACCACACCGGACCGGGGTATGACAACTGCAGAACAAGTATAGGCGCACAATAAGAAACACTTTTTTCTCCATGAAAACACGTGATTTATTTATTATCACAAATAAAAAAATGAATGTTGATCCTGTGGCAACCTTTTGCTGAATAATACTCGATTTAACATTCAAATAAAATATTTCTCCTTTTGCATGTGGAGAATCCTCACCACAAGTTGAGCCATCCCCACCCCAGTCCTCAAATCAGGCACCAACAAGCATCGGTGCGTAATGCTGGGCAGATTAGCACCTTCCTTTCGAACGTATTAAATACAGACGCAATCACAATCCCCGCAAAAACTTTCAGGCTTGGTAAATCTCATTGCGTGTGGTAAAAGGAGATATTTGCATTTTCCCCTCCCAGTATTTAGCGCTTTCTGGCAGTTACGCCCCATATTGATTATTCATCACGGCAAAAGTACTAAATGGATTGCGTGTGCTATTTTGCGCATTTGAGAGACGCTGTCCTCTTTGCACTCTGTTAGTAGATCAGCTGGCACTTTGGTTTGCGGGTGATGTCAAGTTTGCACACGTTTTTACGCACGCAAACCTTTAGTAAATCAGGCCCTAAATGTATAACAGATAATTTGGAAAAATACACTAAGCAATATTTTGACGGAAAAGTGCTGCAGTCTATCCCAGCTATTGTGAGGTAAGTATGGAGAATGTATCCGAGGGACAACAAAGAAAACGCTGGTGCAAATAATGGAAAATGTTAAAATATCCAGTTTTACAGTTGCATTGAGAATAAAAAAAAATGTTATAAAAAAAATGTTATAAAAAAAAAGGTTCTTGTCTCCATTATAAGATTTCACTTTAATAACAGCAACTGTAAGTGGTAGGGGTGTGTAGCCAGGACTAATCAGAGGACAGCCGGCCTGATGGGCTGCAGCTCATTAGCCTGCTCCTCTAACCGAACCATCTTCCGGTTTGGTCTGGACCCTTCCAGGTCGACTAACCGCACCAATAACCAATGTCCAGCTCACTACCTTTGCCCAGGCCGCGACCTGAGCCCTGCCGGAGCTAAACTCTACCAGGGTCCGTCTGTCAAGTTTTGGATTTAAAAATAAAGGACATTTTCCGACACCCGCCGTCCCACAAGCTCAACCGAGGTCCAGATTTACGATAAATCTAAAATAACTACCTTTCAAACATTTACAAACTACAATGATGTGCTCAGAGTCTACTAGTCCAACCTTTGTCGACACTGAAATGCTGTGGACATTCCTGTGTGTGTAATTCCTACAATACAGCATAAATGAAAACAAAAGGGAATTAAAGCACATTTATTTATTTTAAATATTTTCAATTTATATACACATTGATTGTCTTCAAGTGACACATTTACATTTTCTTTTAATTTGTCATTTCCACTGATGTGGCTCTCTGGCATTCATGACTGATGACACAGATGCATGTTTCTGTACCTCCTCTTTAGGAAAGTACATTTTCTATCCCATTTTTAGAGATATTTAGACACAGTCTTTGCTTTTTGGGCAGAAATGTCTTCTCTCTCTTTACATACATCCATCTCTGATTTGTTGTTCCGAGTTCGCTCCCGTTGTCCCCAATAACCTCGCGAGAACTGCCACGCAGGGCACAGCAAGGGCCAGTTCTCGCGAGGCTAACGACAATTCAGTTTGAAGTTTAAAAATTATCATATTATAAAACGGGAAATCTACAGGAAAATACTAATACGGTAGGACGGCAGGAAAGAGGGGTAAAATACGATAGTTTCCCGGCCAAAACGGGAGACTTGACAGGTATGCCAGGGTCCCAACCAAGGACCCTTAAATTCCTAATCCCCTCAGATTCCTTATATAAAAGCCTAATTTGACCCCCCTTTTTAGCAACATACTGTAAATGTCACTTCTGTTCCAGTCACTGACTGTAAGGTTCCTCTAAATATTGCTCAGGGAATAGATGCTGATGCTCCTGCTACTCCTTCAAAGAGGTTGATGCATCATTTTGGACAAAACCCAAGCTGAGAGAAGCAATCCTCGATAATGTCACTACTGTGCCGCGTTTATTTCCCCTCGAACCCATCATCCAGAAGCATCCCTGGTGACCTAGACACATTATGACAACGGGAACACATTTTGCAAACATGTCCGTTTCATAAGCACATTTTTCCATGATTGATGACGGCTGAATCCTGCTGACTTCAGGAGTTCTGTTGTTACACCACAGCAGCTGCTTAAATTATGTAGTCGAAACCAAACAAGGACAGTGAGATCTTGACCTTGGTTGGATTTTGGTGTCAGCCACTGAATAAATACTCTCAAATGACAACAAAGACAAAGAAATAGTTATTTTTTCTCATAAAAAAATAAGTATATCTGATGCATCTGTTATTTGTTCTCCACAGGGAGCCATTTCATTACCTGGAAACAACGTTACAGAACATCCAACCAGCAGCGATGAAGGGGGAAAATTTATTTTCGAGGTCATTCCAGGTAAGTTTAAAGCACTTTAATCACTTTGGCTTCTACAGAGGGGAGAATTATGGAAGAAATATGCATCAGATGGAAACATGAGGTTGAAAAATGATTTGACCGATTGGTTTACTGTCTTCTTTTACTGTTTTCTTTAGTGTCACTGCTGTACATTGTGGAGATCTACATTAACTCCACAATGTTACATAGCATTGTGAAGTTAATGCTGAACGTGTGCAGTGTCTGAAGATGGGTGTAATCTTATTTTTTCTTTTGAGGCTGAATCCAAAGGGAAAAAATAGTGCACAGTATTTTTAAAACTACCAGTCGACTGTTTTCCAACCAACTTGTTCTTCATTTACATAATTTGTTTTCCCCTGATGTGTCATCACATTAGTTTCCCTCAGAATAAAACTAAATGCAACATCAGTTAAAGGTCATTTAAAGCCTACACAGACTGAGGTAAAGTTATATAAGTGATTTAGGCAGCTGGTCAGAAATGTCAGAAAATAAAACCTGCTCACTTGTGTCTCAGGTTTACTTGAAAACGCCCTGATGATGTTTTTTTTGGCTTTTTCTGCTAATGACATTACTAGTTATCTAACATTTTCCACATCCACAGAGGATTAAATGTTCCCTGCAGAGATCATTTTATGGACTTTGAGTTGACATTTCCAAGTATTTAATCTGAAATTCAGTATGCCCGCTTTTAATTAAGAGCTCTCCAGTGCATAAGCAAAACTGTTGCCGTGATAGATTACATTTTAATTTGTTAACAAATTTACAAGAAAACCTTATTTTTTAATTTTATCATGACACCACAAGGAGAGTCTCAAAGCTTCAGATATCAATTTTTTTGATGACAGTTATTTTCAGCGCTGGCGTGGGAGGAGGTGTGACATGCAGCCGGGAATTCTCTTGGGTTTTATAGCAGGTCAGATGCAAATATCAGATAAAATATTGTCCAAGTGATCAGATACGGTTTGCTGCTTTGCAAACACAAAAATGTGAAATCCTGTGACTAAAACAAAAAAAGGGAAGTGTTAAAAAAACTAAACTTTATATTTTCACTTCTCTTTTTTTTTAATTTTGCTTCAATGCACATTTAAAAAATGTGTTAAACATGTTGCTGACTGAATCTCTGTAGCTAAATGACAGAAAATAAACTATGCATGGAATCAAGATACACCGAGCATTGTTTAAAGAAATGCTTGACCACTCTGTGTCATTTAAAGTTTGAGATGCTTCCATGTGTTGAGGCAGTCTGGGTCTTCCATAGGTGCTCAGATCGGGTCCGAGGGACACGTGGTGACTATCAGCCTCTGAGGGGCTGAAAGTCTTTACTCTACACATACACTTTATTCGTATTGCACATATCTATAAAAAAAAAAAATATATATATATATATATATATATATATATTTTTTTTTTTTTTTTTTTTTTTTTAGTTTTTGTTTTTGTTTTGTTTTTAAAGACCATCTAGCCCTGGTGTAGTGAATGAATGTTCAGACTGGAGCCACACAACCACCAGGAAACAGGATTGCAGTCAATCAATTGTCGAGTTTATTTGAAATTCACAAGGTGAATGTTGGGTTAGTGAAGTTTCAGGATGATTGCCATGGTTCTAAAATAAAGAAAGAACAAATTAAATTCTCTTGACAAATGAAATCAATTCACTCTTAAAGCATGTTGAAAAATGACCACAAATCTCTCCATTCTTCGTGTCAGAGACACTTTAACTAAAAGGAATACAAAGAAATTACTTACATTGGAGGTAAAACCAAAATACTCATGGCAAACACCTGAAAACCCCTCAAACACTCAGTCAAGGTGTGAATGTTTGGAGACAAAGAGGAGGAAGTGATCTTCAGACCTCTATTTATAAAGGTGGGAGGTACCAAACAGATACTGAGCCACCACTGGGTGTCTCCTCCTAGTGGCCTGACAGTTTCTTACAGCCGCCCCCGGATTTGTGTAGCAAATACGTTTCCTCAGGCTTCATCAATGATTTCAGGCAGTGGGATCAATCTAGATACTGGACGGAGGTATTCTCGGCCTTGGATTATGACCTTAGCACTGCGAACTCTTCCATCCTTTCCAGGGCAGGTTTCAGTTATCCTTCCAATAGGCCATGATGCTCGAGGATACTGGGGGTCAATTATAAGTACAACCTGACCTGATTCAAGGTTTTTCTTGTCCGTCTCCCATTTTTGCCTGGTTTGAAGGTTTGGAAGGTAATAGCGAATGAAGGCTGTCCAAAAATGATCAGCCAGGATCTGACTGTGACGCCATCTTCGCCTACCGAGGAGCTCACTTGTACAGTAGATTGCCTGAGGAAGAGAGGAGTCGGGCCGCCCCATCAGCAACATATTTGGTGTTACTGGGTCTGGATCAGCTAGGTCAGAGGAGATGTATCCAAGAGGTTTGGAATTCAAAATGCCCTCAACCTCAATGAGGACTGTGTGTAGAACTGTCTCTGTTGTTGGTTGGTTTCCTATAGCAGCATTGAGGGCCAATTTTATGGATTTTATCTCTCGTTCCCAACTTCCACCGAAATGTGGGGCAGATGGAGGATTGAACTGGAAGTTCACATGCGTGTGGGCCAGTTGCTGCTGCAGGTCTGGTGCCATGGCCAAGAATGCATTTTTCAGCTCTACTTCTCCAGCTCTGAAATTAGTCCCACAGTCAGACAGGAGTTCAAAGGGTTTTCCTCTGCGTGAGACAAATCTTCTGAATGCCATTAGAAAGGTATCTGCATCCATACTGTCAAGCAACTCAAGATGTATACAGCGTGTTGTTAAGCATTTGAAGAGTATGCCCCATCGCTTCTCTGTGCGGCGGCCAATTTTCACATTGAAAGGTCCAAAGCAGTCCATGCCTGTCGACCAGAAAGGGGGCTTGAAAAGTCTAAGACGGGCTGGAGGAAGGTCCGCCATTTTGGGAATGACTGGGTTGGCTCTCCATCTCTGACAGTCCTGACATTGGTGTTGATGCTGACGAATGGCTTGGCGACCATGCAGGATCCAGTACCTGCGTCTAACTTCCCCCAGGACACGCTCTGGGCCTGGGTGGAGCAGTTTCTCGTCATAATGTCGTATGATGAGTTTGGTTATGGGATGTTTAGGGTCCAATATAATCGGATGGATGTTGTCGTGGTCAAGGGTCTCCACTCTCCGAAGTCGACCACCTACTCTGATGAGGCCAATATCAGAGTCATATTCTGGAGACAGGGGGAGTAGTTTGCTACCCTTTGATATGGATTTCCCGGTTTTGAGGGCATTGACTTCATCAGGGAAGCACTCTATTTGGGCCCTTTGCAGAAGGTGCTTCTCTGCCTTTATATAACTTTGAGCTATGTTTGGGTTGGGATCTGCCACCCCTTGAAGCATATTCTTTGTTTCCTTCATCAGATCATCCCAACTGCTGTACTTGTTCAGATCGTCAGGGTTTTTAATGTCATCTGACATCACTACACCGCAGAACATGGACTTCCTGAGTTCCTCAACCGGCTCCGATTCAGCTCCGCCACACGGATTGGCTGGCCAGCTGTCAATATTCAGCAAAAGGAATGGAGGGCCTTTACTCCATCTGTGTTGCTGGGAAAGCTCTAGGAGTGTTTTGCCCCGTGTCAGGTAGTCAGCTGGATTATTCTTCGAGTCAACATATCTCCAGTTTGATGCGTCAGTCAGAGTCTGAATCTCTGCTATTCTTGTGCCGACAAACACCTTATAACGACAGGAGTCAGATGTTAGCCATGACAGGACTGTTGTGGAATCTGTCCAGAGATTCACTGACTGCAGTGGAATGGTGAGTTCAGAACTGAGAAGGTTAGCCAGCTGGGCACCGGAAAGGGCTGCGCATAGTTCCAGGCGAGGGATAGATAGTTGGCGTTTAGGAGCTATACGAGATCTGGCCATGATGAAACTGACATGGGTTTCGTCATGCTGATCTTTAGTCTGAAGGTAGGCAACAGCACCATACACACGTTCAGAGGCATCGCAGAATACATGCATATGGGATTCTGAAGTGGCTGCATTGGTACAGGGGGGCAGATAGCAGCGAGGAAAGTGAATATCAGGTAGATCCTTCAGTTCCAGTTCCCATGCTTGCCATTTATCCAGTAAACTATTTGTTTTGATGAGGTTATCCCATCCTCTCTCCTGCTTCCATAAGTCCTGGACCAGAATTTTTGCACGGGTTGTGAAAGGGGTCAGATAACCCAGAGGATCATATTGGCTCGCCAGCACTCTGTATATATTTCTCATTGTGGGCTGATGGTAAGTTTTGGATCTGGTTTTGTAACCCAGCATGTCTGTGGAGCAGTTCCATTGGAGGCCTAGTGTCAGCTCTTTGGGGTCTCCCTTATCTGAGAACCATAATTCACTGGTTTTGGACTTTGCATCAGGGGGGAGATGGTGTATTACAGCTGGATCATTACTAGCCCATTGCCTGATGTCAAATCCACCATCAGCAAGCAGAGGTCTCATTTTGTCTATGAGAGATTTGGCTTCATGACAGGAAGGGAAACTTTGGAGGCAGTTATCCACATAAAAACAGTGTTGGACAGATTCAAGGACCTCCTCATTTCCATCACAGTGGTCTTGGACATGTTTTTGGAGTGCATAGGTAGCACAGCAGGGGCTACAGGTCGTTCCAAACGGCAATACTTGCCATTCATAAACACTGGGCTCCTTGTCTAACTGCATCCCTCTCCATATGAAACGCAGTAAGGGTTTGTCATCATCCAAAAGGTGTACCTGATGGAACATACCTTTGATATCTCCACAGATGGCAATGGCATGTTGGCGAAATCTAAGTAGGACTCCAAGGAGAGAGGGACCTAATGTTGGGCCAGGCAGTAGACATTTGTTCAGGTTCTGTCCCATATATTCAAAGGAGCAGTCAAATACAATTCTCTGTTTGTTATTGTGTTCAACGATGTGATGTGGGAAATACCAGGTCTCCTGTGGTTGATCTACCTGCTCATTGGGAATCCTTACAACATATCCAGCCTGCACAAGTGTATTTATTTCCTCTTGGTACTTATCGGAAAGTTTGGGATCTTTGGACAGGCGCCTTTCTGTAGCACAGAGACGGGGCAAGACAGCTTCCTTTGGAGCTCGAAGGATAGGGATGTTGGGAGCTCTTAACAGTGGAGTGGCATAACGCCTTACACCATCAATCTCTACTCTAGATGTCTTAGACTGGAGAAGAGTGAGAGCTAAATCGTCTTGCTTTGACCTTGTGGCTGTCTTCTCATTCACATAGGGCAAAGTATCAATCTGCCAGAGTTTTTCCACATTCCTGAGCAATTCACTTCTGAAGCAAGTAAGAGTGAAGGAGACTCTTTGCTGGGTTTGAAGTAAGCTGGCTGGCCCTTGGAGAGCCCATCCTAGCCTGGTATGTACTGCCAATGGGCCAGCAGGGGGGCCTATGATTATTGGCTCTGTGGCTGTAATAAGATGGGCATAGTCTGAGCCAATAAGGACAAGGGGGCATGCATGATCAATAGACTGTAATGGAATGTCTCTGAGATGACGATACTGTTCTCGTAGCTGCTTCACAGGGTATGTGTGCTCTGACAGTCCAAGGTTCTTAGCAGTGAATGCTCCATGGATAACATGCCTTTCAGTTGGCTGGTTGATAGGGGAGATTGCAAAGGATACAGATGCTCCATGCAGGTGTACTATGTCCTGTCTCACTGTGCGTAGTGAGATTGTTTCAGGCTGAGATGTGAGACCTAAATACTGGACAGCTTGAGGGAGCAGAATAGATCTATCTGCACCATCATCAAGGACGGCATGAGTTGCAAGGGTCTTTTCCCCATTGTGGAGACACACGTTAACAACTTTCAGCATGACTTTACAGGAGCGGTTAGGTTTATCCATGTAGATGAGGTCTGAGGGAAAGGATGTCAACATCACTGTGGCTGAATTGTTTGCACTTACATCATGGAGAACAGTCAGGTGAACCTCCTTACAGATGTTGCATGGCCGCTTTAGTGTGCATTTGTCCATTGTGTGTGTTCTCCCACATTTAAGACATCTATCTTTCTCCTTGATCCACTTTATAATGTCAGCTTTGGAGAGTTTTTTGAATTCTGTGCATGAACCAAGGAAGTGGTCTTTAACATTACAGTGGGGACAGTAAGGTTTGGGCTTATTTACATTTATCTTGTCTTTGATGTAAGCTCTTGGTGTGCCATCTAACTCAGATGTTGACAGGTAGACAGAGGAGACTTGCCGGGGGGGCTGGCGTTCCTTTCCTGTTCGTGGTCTATCCTGCTTGTGGAGCTCAACAGCTCTCTCTGATATGCGTTTGGCTCTCGCCTTTAACTGTAGCCACTTTGAAAGGTCAAGGAGGGAATAGGTTTGGCTTGCCTGCCCGGTCAGAATACCACGATTAATACAGTGCTCAACAAACCCATCTCTGTACTGCACAGGGAGTTTACTGAGGAGTCTGTCAACATGAGAGGCACATCTCAATTCGGATCCATTGGGGCCCTCTAGGGACAGCAACATTCCCACCAGAGCATGGACAGAAAGGGACAAATCATCAAAGGCCTCTACGTCACCTATGCGAATAAAGGGGGAGTTCAATATTGTTCCAATTTCGCTCTGGACTAGGAGTCTTGGCTGACCATATTTCTCTTGAAGTGCCAGGAGAGCTGTAGAATATGGTCTTGGATCATGCATGCTGGATCTGGCCAGTTTGCTGGCTCCTGAGTGCTGCAGATGTTGCAAGAGGATCTGATATTTATACTGTTCAGTAAGATGTGGGTGGTTGTCAAGGAGATTATCCAGAGCCATTTTCAGAAGGGCAAAGTCACTCTCTCGTCCACTCTTAAACACTGGAAGTGAAGGCCTTGGTATCCCATAAGCAGAGGCTACTAACAAATCCATAACATTGGGGTTTTGGATATGCGAGTACACCGTTTGTGGCTGCTGGGATGGCATGGCGTGCATTGGTGGTAAACTACTAATCAGAGTGGGCTGTCCAGGAACAGGTATTGTTGCAGTATAAGTAGGGGCTTGGACAGTGACTGGAGGTGCAGGTACATGGTGAGTAGAAAGGGTAGAGGGTATTACCTGGATAGCTGCATGGTGACTGGAAGAGGGTCTAGCCTCAGCCAATACTCGGGGAATGGATAATGGTGCAGCTTGAGCAGTAGCTACAGAGGGCAAAGAAGGAATCTGAACAGCGGCTAGGCTTTGCTGTATTGGTTGAGGCATGGGAAGAGTTTGGGAGGTCCCAGTTAGTCCTCTGGGAAAGGAATGAGAGTCAGCATAATTCAGGTTTGGGGGAGCAGGAGTGAATATCCTGGAGGGAGGCAGGTCATAAAATAATGACGTGGCTACATTTCCATGAAGAGGTGAGGACATAGGAGCAGAGGCTCCACCAGTGTGATCCTCTTCAGAGAGATTATGTCTAATAAAACTAGACACAAGCTGGGCTGATTCAAGCTCCTGTTCCTTGATGCGTATGCGTCTGTCCATGCCAACCTGTCTGACAATCTTCTCTCTCTCCTTGTGTGCATCTTCTTGCTCGTGTTGGGCAGTTCTGGCTTTCTCATCAATAGCTTTAACTTGTTCATCTAGCTCCTTATCCTCCTGTCTTTGTCTTCTAAGCTCCTCCAGCTCATCTTTCTTCTTCTTTTCCTCAAGAATACTGGTTTGGAGATCACTCAAATTAGAAGCATGGCTGAACCTGGAATTTCCACTAAATTGAGTGCTTGTAGGGAAACTAGAGGCTGACTTGGTACGACGAGTCCTCTTGTGAGAACTACGTGAGCTATGGGATTGTGGAAATGCCTTCTGTTGTGGCTTATGAGCTCCATAATAGTCGGGAGGCCGCCTATCCCTCTTAGGTCTAGCCCCTAGGTCATGGCTGATTGGCTGTGTATAGGGTTTAGTTGACATTTCATCAGATGGCAAAGGGATTTGGTGCTCTCTATGAGAGGTAGACAATGATGGTTTTGGTGAAAGGTGGGGCTCTGTTTGGTGAGTAGGGGTAGATGGCCTAGGTGATGTTTGAGACAATTCAGGGGTAGCCTCATTAGTGGTAGGCTGGGTTGAGTCTGTTACACCTTGGGATCCATCCATGTACTCAGTAGAAGTAGCCTGACCTTCATTAGTGGTTCCATCATTCCATTCCATCAGTTTATTGCCATCAGCCATTTTGGGTCGCTGTGTGGTGTGTGGCTCAGTCTCCGGCTCGAAGGACCATTTGTAGTGAATGAATGTTCAGACTGGAGCCACACAACCACCAGGAAACAGGATTGCAGTCAATCAATTGTCGAGTTTATTTGAAATTCACAAGGTGAATGTTGGGTTAGTGAAGTTTCAGGATGATTGCCATGGTTCTAAAATAAAGAAAGAACAAATTAAATTCTCTTGACAAATGAAATCAATTCACTCTTAAAGCATGTTGAAAAATGACCACAAATCTCTCCATTCTTCGTGTCAGAGACACTTTAACTAAAAGGAATACAAAGAAATTACTTACATTGGAGGTAAAACCAAAATACTCATGGCAAACACCTGAAAACCCCTCAAACACTCAGTCAAGGTGTGAATGTTTGGAGACAAAGAGGAGGAAGTGATCTTCAGACCTCTATTTATAAAGGTGGGAGGTACCAAACAGATACTGAGCCACCACTGGGTGTCTCCTCCTAGTGGCCTGACAGTTTCTTACACCTGGCATGGCAGCACCTGTGTCCAACTGGACTCCCAGCAGTCTGACCAGCACTGATCCAGCTGGACCCTCATATGTGATTGTTGCTGTGTTGTTTTCTTAGATGGAAGTAGCTTTGGATAAAAGCGTGTGCTAAAGGACACTACTAGTAGTAGTAGTAGTAGTAGTAGTATTAGGGCCCGAGCACTTACAGTGCGAAGGCCCTATTGTATCTGTACTAGTACTAGTAGTAGTAGTAGTATTAGTTGCAGTAGTAGTAGTAGTAGTAGTAGTAGTAGTAGCAGCAGTAGTAGTGATAGTAGTAGTGTCTTCTGTTGGACTAAGTTTGGAGGGAAAAGCAGATATTCTCATCTTTGTTATTTCTGGCTTCTGACTTCTGTGTTTAGTGCAAGTTTAACATTGTTAATTGAAGCAGCTGCCTCAGTCAGAAATAGTAATGCATTTCATGTTTGCAAGCAAAGACGACATCATTGTTTGTTTTTATATGGAGCAGGTAGGTCAGATGTGACCATTCAAGATGTGTTTGGCTACACACTTTAATGTCAGGGGTATATTTCTCAAAGTGGGTCACGGGGAAACTCACAAAGTGGGATACATTAACCCTGAGCAAGAAGGTTTGTTTTGCCTCTACATGCAATCCCATGTTGTTTTTAATGCTACTTTTTGTGTATTTAATCAGTTTTCCTTTTTAACTGTTTTAGTATTTTGGGAGTTCCTGCCAGTGGCTCTAAGTATTTGTTAAATTTAAAGAGGATATTTTTTTGCCAGTAACTTCTGCCTCTGGATCTCCTGGTTTGACTCCTTCCCTCTCCACATTACAACAGTCACGTGCATTACAAAAAATACATTTGTGTGAGACTGCACTTATTTCTTTTATAGGGCATATAAAGTGCTAAAATTCATGAATCTGTCAATGAGCCTAATATGAATACTGAATTTTAATTTGCCATTTTAACACAAGTTTCAATGTGCACTGAATAGTTTGCAAACAGACCCTTATTTCACTCCTGTGACCTCAGTCTCCAGTCATTTCTCCCTCACACTGTCAAAGCCCGGGTTGTTTGCAGTTGTGGAGATGCTTCAGTATTATTCACCCATGCTTAAAAATGTGGCTTAATATGGGAAGTCCTCTATGTTATCAACAAGTTGGGGACTCGACAGACTTGAAGAGAGCTCCAGCATTCTTTAAACTATGACTACGACACACACACACACTCTGCATCATCCACCAAGCTCTCGCCCCTTGATGGAAAACAAGAACAAGGCTTGTTATGAGGCGGCCAATAAAGAAGTCTAAGAGAAGCAGGGAGAGCAAATGAAAGGAAAACACAACACATTCATTCCACTGCTCCAAATGCGGCTCTGCAGTCAGAACAAAACATACGCTGGCAGTCAGACAAGACGGGAAGTCAGGGGAAAGCGAGAATTGAGCTGCACAGAGATCTGTTGTCTTGTATGGCTGGTGATGAGTTTAAATGTGAACTTGGTAATTGCCAGGGGATTTAGAGGGAACATTGGGACAGCTGCTCTTAGATTAACAACCAACTCTGCATTTTCAACTGCTCTGGGAGCTTTCTCTCAGTAACTTTGTGCCTTTTTCTACAAATTTGTATTCACCTGTGCCAAACAGTCTCTGATGACTTTCCTGTTCCTCCCTCCTTTTCTCTCTTATGTCTTTATGTCTCAGAGTCTGGGTGTTGTGTCTTAAAACCACAGAGGTGAGGGGCTGAGCTCACCACACTGCACACAATATTTAGACTAGAATCAAAGGTTGTGTCTTTATTTCCTGCTTTATCGCACAGAAACACCGTTACAGACACAATGGGGCTTTTGTTTTGCTCACCTAAACCAGGAGTTTGGTTGTTTTCCAGCCGCATTATTCCAACATGTTCCAACATGTGTCTGCTCAAAGCGAAGGACAACATAATTCCAGTATTTACTTTTGAGACAATCTCTCATCAATATGGTGTAAAGGTTCATTTATTTCAATAATTCAACTAGAATATGGTGTAAAAGTTAATGAAAATACGGTACAAATCGTGTCCCGTTTTAGTTCAATACGGGACACAACATTTTTTTCTCACATTTTTTATACATACAGGTGAAGAATATGGTGTAAAAGTTAATTTATTTCAATAATTCAACTTAAAAAGGTGGAACTAATATATTACATAGTCTCATTACATGCAAAGCAAAATATGTTAAACCTCTATTTCTTATAATGTTGATGATTGAATTGTTTATTGATAAAAATATTCACCTTTTTTGAGATTTTTTATTTGGGGTTTTCATAAACTGAGTCATAATCAACAAAATCATAGCAAATAAAGGCTTGAAATATCTCACTTTGAATGTAGTGGGAAATAATATATTTGTTTTACTTTTTAGTTGAATTAAATTTACTACGAATTAAGTTTTGAAATATATTCAAATTTTCAGACCTTCACCTGTATATGATGACATCTATAAATAAGAGCATAATATGTGTCTGTATTGGTTCAATACGGAACGCAACTTTTAATTCCCAATTACAGAACAATTCCGTATTTCAAGGGACGGGTGGCAAGCCTAATCTAAGTGCGTATTTGAAAATGAAACCTATAGCTTAGGTTGTTAAAAACTTAAAGGGGACCTATTATGAAAAACAGGTTTTTTCTTGCTTTAAAATATATAAAGTGGTCTCCCCTCAGCCTGCCAACTCAGAGAAGGAGGAAAGCAACCAAATTCTGCAGTGTCTGTCTGTACAGCCGCCCGGATGAGCCGTCCAGTGTGATGTGACTTCTACGAGCCGTTCAGATTCTGCTCCTGTCATTACGTAACGACAGTAGCGATGCGTGAAACTACGCCCACAACTAACTCCGCCGGCCGGAGCTTCCACCATTTTTTCGTAGCGGTGTATCGTGTCATCGCGTCAGGCAGCCAATCAGCACAGTGCCTCATTATCATAGCCCCGCCCACTCAAAATCCTGCATAGATAATGAGGTTAGAGAATGGGATGATAAAGACATGGCTCAGAGGCTGAATTTCTCATTTATTTAGCAAAAACAATCAAAAGCTTGTTTTTTTAGATATTCAAGGCAGTTTAAAATAGGTATTAGATGCCATAATAGGTCCCCTTTAATTGGGAATATGGGGAAACTTCCTCTGGAGAATTCCACCTAGTAGCTGAGAGGGAATTCATGAAAATCGTGCACTTGGTGACAAGTTTTTGATATTTGGCATGGTGTTAGTTATGGACATAAGGTTTTCAAAAACCACCGCAAACAAATTGGAACGCCCCCTAGTGGCCAGTTTGCAGAAAATTCTAAATGAATCAATAAGCGAGGCGATAGAGGCAGCACTGTAGGTGTTAAGTGAGTTTAAACATGCACAGCTGATGTTTTTTGTGTTTTATTTTAATAAAATCCTATTCTTTCACTGTGACTTAGTTCTGAGGTTCTGTTCATCTTAAACCTGAATGAAGCCACTGTTCTCACCCAATGAGATTATTGATACTACAGTGATAGTGACCTGTCCAATAAACAGAAAACTGCATTCCTTGGGGGTGAAAATAGGATCTAGACCCTCTATAATCTTTCTATGTGACTTAATTCTAGAGATGACAAAAGAGATGGGCAAAAAAATGACCTTGAAAATTAAATTTGACCCTAAACATGACCTTGAAATAGGAAATTTATCTCAGAATTGAATTCGTAGCACCAAAAAAGTAGAGAAAAAAATTAGAGAAAGTGACAATATACAACAATCTAGCTGAGATATGACCTTTGGTCTTTTTGGCGGGAGCCAGTTTGAATTTTCTGCAAACCGGCCACTAGGGGGCGTCACTATTTGTTTGCGGTGGTTTTTGAAAACCTTATGTCCATACCTAACACCATGCCAAATGTCAAAAACTTGTCACCAAGTGCACAATCTTTATGATTTTTGACATATTCCCTCCCAGCTATAGTCAAGAATTACAAAGTGGATATTTTTCCTTCACACATATGGGGAAAATGTATCAGAACATCCCACGCTTACTGTCCTGTTTTATCTGAGACTAAATCCTCCCAAGAATGCCAGGAATCATCATAACACAGCTGCATCAGTGTGATCTATGAACAGGGAGTAAGCAGAGGCTGCAAACGGCAGGATTTGAAGCTCAGACCAAACCGAAACAAACAAGTTCTCACTTTTATCTGCTTAAACTGAATATATAAGCGTCCAGATGTGATCATCTTGCTCCAAAACAACAGGGATAAAAACATAAAACAGCCTTGAGCTGTTTTTATTTTTATTGCTCTTTTTTTCTTATTTTGATGGAGAAACAGTGTGCATCTCTTTTCCCAAGCTCCAATAACATCTAGACTTTGGCACTGATTTTCTTTGTTTCACTGTTTTAGGGTAGTTTGTCAGGTCATGGCTGAATTAAAATAATAATTCCTAGCTGATTCCTGGATGTCATCGTCCTTTCAATCTTGACAGAATCCTGGGGGTCATGTTCCTGTGGATAGCTCGAAGCTTGACTTCTGTTTTACATGACAAATTCTACAGACAATAAACAAAAAAGACAAACACACACCAGGCAAATGCAACAGAATATCCTCTTCTTCCACGTGAAAGACTGTGTTTGGCTCACCCTGATCACACATCATAAAGTGATATTCTGTTTTTCCACCTTTTTGTGTGTGAGCCTAGAAGTTGTGACGTAGGAGCTTCGTTCTGAGTAAAGGCTGTAGCACCCTCATGTGGTTTTGAAAGGTATGAATGTTTTGTAAAGAATCATGTTAAACACATTATTTGCATTTAGAGGAAGCTCTGAGTGAAGTTTTTCTCTTGTTTTTTCTATTTTCCAAATAAGCTCCACGTAAGCTCCATTTATTACAAACATTTTACTAATCAAAATTCTTGATATGCTTTATCTAATGTGTCTAAAATCATCAATTATTTTGTCTTGTGAATGTTTAATGTGTGATGGCTCAGTTACGTTTGGAATGACGTGTGACCATCGATCTCAGTAGGGATTCACGTCTCGGTCACAAAGAGACGTGTGAATGTGTGACACAGGCTGGACAGAGGCTGTGTGAAAATAAGACTTAAACCAAAACAAACTAACAAAAATTATCAGTATGGTAAATCATAGATGACTGAAACTAACTACTACCTACTGTGATGACCCATAAAGGGAAAAGTCAAAAGAAAATTATGATTATGGTTAAAGCTGAACTGTGTAAAAATACCACTTCCGACCCCACAGGGACATAAAGATCTTCTATACCAGGGGTCGGCAACCCGAAATGTTGAAAGAGCCATATTGGACCAAAAACACAAAATACAAATGTGTCTGGAACCGCAAAAAATGAAAAATTCTTGTATAAGTCTTAGAATGAAGGAAACACATGCTGCATGTTTCTATATTAGTTATAACTGGTGGAAGATTTTTTTTTATTGTGCACTTAAAAAGTCAAAATTTCGAGAAAAAAGCTGAAATGTCAAGATTAATGTTGAATTACAATCTTGAGAAAAAAGTCGAAATGTTGAGAAAAAAGTCGAAATGTTGAGAAAAAAGTCAAAATGTCGAGAAAAAGGTCAAAATGTCGAGAAAAAAGTCAAAATGTCGAGATTGATGTTGAAGTACAGTCTAGAGAAAAAAGTCAAGATGTTGAGAAAAAAGTCGAAATGTCGAGAAAAAAGTCGAAATGTCGAGAAAAAAGTCGAAATGTCGAGAAAAAAGTCGAAATGTTGATATAAAAAAAATTTGGAATGTCGAGAAAAAAGTCAAAATTTCAAGAAAAAAGCTGAAATGTCAAGATTAATGTTGAATTACAATCTTGAGAAAAAAGTCAAAATGTTGAGAAAAAAGTCAAAATGTCGAGAAAAAAGTCAAAATGTTGATATTAAAACGGAAAGGAAAAAGGAAGAGAAAAAGAGAAAAAAAGGAAAGAAAAAAAAGAAAAAAAGGTAAAAAAAAAGGTCAAACATTTTTGAAAAGCTCCAGGAGCCACTAGGGCGGCGCTAAAGAGCCGCATGCGGCTCTAGAGCCGCGGGTTGCCGACCCCTGTTCTATACTGTCAAAAGAGCCACTGACCATAATGTTTTTATGAGTGAGGACAGTTTTGCATCTCTTATACAACCACTTTGTCCCACTTGAGGTGCACTTAATTGTGTCGAATGCCAGGGGCTGACATTAGGGTGCATAAGAAGAACTGGACAACTCATCTGTGATGTCATCCCGAAGAGCTGCTTTTTTCTCGAACTGGAACAGCTGGAACACTTCAGTCACGTCAAGTTAGCCATTTGAGCTTGGTTGGCCTTACTTAGGCAAATCCATGATGCAAATTAACATTGCGTTATGTCAATTATAATCAAATCTGTCTAAACAACTTAATTTCAAATATACTAGCATAGGCCAGCAATTCATAAGCCAACTCACTACAAGTTCGAGAGGACGTCTGCTAGTTATTATGTTTCAGCTCCTACAGAAGTTGTTCCGGACATTGTTGGCTAGTGGTCAGTTTGGTTAACTTGGAATGGTCCTCACATTGCAGCACGCTGCTGCAAAAAGGTAGAAGCTGATAATCTAGAAAAAGTCTGACTGCTGTCTTCTGCTTAACCCTGGCCAGCAGCTTTCAAACGGGAGAGAAGATTATAGCTTCAGGCTGCTTTGGACCACCTCAGAACCCTTCCAGGCTATACCAATCACAGCAGTCTCTTTGTACAGTTAATAGCACAAGTCATATTATCTTTACAAAAAAAAAAGATTTTTAAACACAGCTCCAAAGTCAAGTCAAGTGCTGAGTAGTTTAAAGGATGGCAGCTTTTGTTACTGATTTAAATTAAAAACCAATTCCCCTTATTACGTACATATAAACTTGTTGCTTTATATATTCTTTATACTAGATGTGATACTAAAAAAACCCATCTCACTCCATAATTGCAAATTAAATCAAACCATTGAGGCCAAAACTTTTTTTTTTCCCTTTTTTTCCTCAAGCTGTAAATATGTCTATCTGCGCTACAGAGTTTGATATTTTAACATGGAGGTCAATGAGAGTAACACACTTTTGGAGTCTTGCAGGAGGGCCCCGTGAGCTTCCTCGGGATATGCTGCCCCCATGTGGTCAGAAGTCATATTGCTGCATAGGGTGACTTTAATGGTTGAAACTGCCTGTCAGTCAGGAATGTGCCTCGTCAAAAGCCAGTCTTCTTATTAAAGATCATTAAATATAAATGACAGGCTAATGAAACAGATTATTATCAGAGGCTGAAGACAGACAGGCAGTTTTGTGGTCACAGATGAAGCTACTGTTGACGATGAGGAAGGTCATTAGTAGGCAGGCGAAGCTGGCATGTAGGTCCAAGCAACTAAACTTGATGATTGACTGATGGATAGAAGAATTTAAATTGAATAAACCAGCACCCTTTAACAACCCAAACAATGATTCATGTTGTACACCACATAACAGGCTGAGTATATTACCCTGATGGCAACAGTATTTTACGTCAAGGACTACCTAATAAGTTAATAGAGAAAACATATTAATCTGTCAGGCCTTGCATTTTACCGTCAGGATATATTGAGGTGGCCTTCAAATGAGCCCCCTTGTAACTTTAGTCACAGATAAGTTTTTCTGCTGGCCCTTACTGTACATATGTACGACGGAGTATTAGGGCCAAACAAAAAAACAAAAAAAGGAAATTACGAGAATAAAGTCATAATGTAATGAGAATAAAGTCGTAAAATTACGAGAATAAAGTCATAATATTACGAGAATAAAGTCGTAATATATTATAAATATATAAATATAACTTCACAAGATGCTCAATATTCCTCATTTTAACACAGGGAGAAGAAGCTCTTCCTGTTAGAGTTCTCATAAATTATATCCTCATAATATTACGACTTTATTCTCGCAACATTACGACTTTATTCTCGTAATTTTACGACTTTATTCTCGTAATATTACGACTTTATTCTCATAATATTACGACTTTATTCTATTACGACTGTATTCTCGCAACATTACGACTTTATTTTCGTAATTTTACGACTTTATTTTCATTATATTATGACTTTATTCTCATAATTTCCCATTTTTTTTGTCTTAGTTTGGCCCTAATACTCCGTCGTACGTATGTGTGTCGCCCCTAACATGAAATTGTTGAAAACATACTCGTGAAATCTTAGCCTTGCTACATTTATACAATTATCTTCTTTTCTTACCCCCTGTGAGGGCTGGCAGGATTATTTTTTTATTTTCTTCAGTCACTTCCCATCGTTACATTCCTGTTCAGCTCTACCACGGCCTAAGCACATAATATGATGGTGTTTATGGGGAGTCTAAAATACATTGTTCTATTTAAGTCCGATAATATGCTCACAGCAGATATCTCCGGGTCTAATTCAAGATGTGATGCAAAGAGAGCAGCTGAGCGGAAGACACAAGTTTTCACATTTTTGATCTTGTGCTTTTCGTATATTCACTTTTTTCACAATGCAAAGCACTTTGTTTAGGTTTTTTTTTTTTAAATCCGTTAAAGATTGATTTTAAGAATACACGACATATTGTTTACAATAAGATGCAAATGCACACTTTGGTGCTTGCTCTTTTGCACTTTATAAAAATCTGAAATTTAAAAAATGCGAACACTTGAAAAGCAAAGACTTATTTTTTCTTCATAAGAAACTCATTCTTCAAAATTATATATTTATAGTGTGTTGCTCTAGATCAAGGGTCGGCAACCCAAAATGTTGAAAGAGCCATATTGGACCAAAAACCCAAAAAACAAATATGTCTGGAGCCGCAAAAAATGAAAAGTCTTGTATCAGCCTTAGAATGAAGGCAACACATGCTGCATGTTTCTATATTAGTTAGAACTGGGGGGAGATCTATTTTCATTATGCACTTTGAGAAAAAAGTCGAAATGTCGAGAAAAAAGTCAAAATTTCGAGAAAAAAGTCGAAATGTCGGGAAAAAAGTCAAAATTTCGACAAAAAAGGCGGAAATGTCGAGAAAAAAGTCAAAATTTCATGAAAAAAGTCTGAATTTTGAGAAAAAGGTTGAAATGTCGAGAAAAAAGGCGGAAATGTCGAGAAAAAAGTCGAAATTTTGAGAAAAAAGGCGTACATGTTGAGAAAAAAGTCAAAATTTGGTGAAAAAAATCGAAATGTTGAGAAAAAAGTTGAAATGTCAAGAAAAAAGTTGAAATGTCGCGAAAAAATGTGAAATGTCAAGAAAAGTCGAAATTTCAACAAAAAAGTCGAAATGTCGAGATTAATGTTGAAGTACAATCTCGAGAAAAAAGTCTAAATGTCGAGAAAAAAGTCGAAATGTCGAGAAAAAAATCAAAAATTTCAAGAAAAAAGTTGAAATATCGAGAAAAAAATCAGAATGTCAAGAAAAAAAGTCAAAATTTCGAGAAAAAAAGAAGAAAAAAGGAAAAAAAGTGAAGAAAAAAAGGAAAAAAAAGACGAAAAAAAGGAAAAAAAAGGTCAAACATTTTTGAAAAAGCTCTAGGAGCCACTAGGGCGGCGCTAAGGAGCCGAATGCGGCTCTAGAGCCGCGGGTTGCCGACCCCTGCTCTAGATAATGTTTGAAGCTTAACTATTGTTTATCTACGTGGAAACCAGCTTTAAATAATAGCATTATGTTTTGTACCATTTGTTTTTGTGAAGCAAGAAACATTAAAAGGAACTACTATGTTTTTTTTTTAAAAAGACAATAAAATAATTTCTCCGCCCAAAAGCCTTCGCTTCATGGCCACGGTTGAGGTGTGTTGATCCACATGGGTTTTAGCAAATGAATCTGGCACGCAGGTTATAAACAGCCCTGTGTGCTGCAGCTCTGATATATGGACTTGATCCTCAGCTGTGTATAAAGTGCTCACAGCTTCTAATGCATCTCAAATCCTGGAGGAATCTAAACAAAAGCATCAGGGTTTGCTTTAAGAGGGGAAACAACTTGATGCCACCATGGTGAAATAATAAAACTCGGTTAACAAAGATTTGTTTTACACGATTTGAATACAGTATCTCTATTTCTACGCATCCTTTGGGAGCCTTTCCTTTTTTGATTTGACACATTCAAAAAGGTTAAAGCCCAAGCTCCTTATC
The DNA here is from genome assembly GCF_033807715.1 of Cololabis saira. Classification (NCBI taxonomy): domain Eukaryota; kingdom Metazoa; phylum Chordata; class Actinopteri; order Beloniformes; family Belonidae; genus Cololabis; species Cololabis saira. Next base: position 10,696,804 of record NC_084597.1, on the reverse strand, counting down.
CGCTCTCTCATATATGTTTACAAATGAGTGGGAGCCTGTTTGAATGTGACATTCATGGACGGCTGTGTGTTTTCCGGTGTTTACTTTATAGAAAAGTCAGTAACCTGCTGTGTGTGACGCATGTGGCCTCCTGGAGAGGTTTGGACTATCAGGCTGCTGCTTTTGACATTTCTCATATGGGCTTCGTGAGCATCGCATCTCTTGTGGAGGTACTTTTGATATCACCGTTTTCAGATCCTTGGTTGTTCGCCACAAAACATTGCTTACCGTTTTCATACCAGCTTAAAACTGAGTAGTTCGACTTTTCAAGAATGAATAATTGAACTGTCATACAGCTGTGTCCTGGTAGCTTGATGCAGAGGTGTCAAGTAACGAAGTACAAATACTTTGTTACCTTACTTAAAGGAGCTTGAGGCCGGGTTGTGGCAGGATTTATGAAAAGAATTCGTATACGTTTTAAGTTTTCTAGTAATAATGTCAGATGAAGCGTTCCAAATCCAAAAGAATGAGCCCTCTAGTGTATCTCTCCGTTGCCTTGAACAGGCTGTGTGCTGCAAAATGTGCTGCAATTCGGTCCCGAATTTCCCGCGCTGGGCTGCGGATGTGACGTCACATGACGCTGCATGTGCGTTCTCCCCGTTCTCCCGTGCCGACTTCGCTGTTGGCTGCAGTACCCCTAACGGCCGTCGTGGTGAAGGGTGGCGCTAATGAGTCTCATTTCTTAAAAGGAGCCTCAAGCTCCTTTAAGTAGAAATGTTGGTTATCTATACTTCACTGGAGTAATTATTTTTCAGACGACTTTTTACTTTTACTCCTTACATTTTCACGCAATTATCTGTACTTTTTACTCCTTACATTTTAAAAACAGCCTCGTTACTCTATTTCATTTCGGCCTTTAAAAAAAAGACTATCCAGTTAAATTGCTCCATCCGGATAGAGTGAATTTGGTTGTGGTTGTTTCAGATGTTCTTGTCCAGTTTTGTTCTTACATCCGTTCCCTCAGATTCCTGCAACTAAACTTGGATGTACATTCCAATAAAGGTTAGGATAAATGATAACATGCCTCTGAAGTTTGACTTTTTGCACCATTACAATACTTATAGGCAACTAGTCATCATATCTCCTGCTCTCTGAAACACATGTTAATGCTCAATAGTACACATATATGGTTCTTTAATATATTTGCATTATACTAAGATGCATTCATTTTCAATGGCTTTTGTCCTTAATGGCTTTTTCCCCCCATACGTTACTATTACTTTTATACTTTAAGTAGTTTTGAAACCAATACTTTTATACTTTTACTTGAGTAAAAAACTTGAGTTGATACTTCGACTTCTGCAGGAGTATTTTTAAACTCTAGTATCTATACTTCTACCTGAGTAATGAATGTGAATACTTTTGACACCTCTGGCCTGATGTAGATGGAGGCGTAGAAAAAGCAACTGCACAGTTAAAACTGCCATCTGCTGTCAATCTCACACATCTCAGCTGGAACACATCACATTTCTACTGTCATTGCCCCCGTTTATAAAATCAGCTCCACACATGATCGGCTTTTTCGTTCCAGAGGACCTTAGATACATTTCCACGGAGCAGTACTCCTCAGTTTGGCTCATAGACTGTACAAGAACTGTGACATCACCCTTAGGTTATCTGAACGGAGCTTTTGTAGCCTTTTCCTTCGTTCTGCATGGCGCAAGTTGTGCAAAACAGCAGAACTAACATTCGTGGGAAACTGGGTAGAACCCGTCCACCTTATTTCAATCACAGTTAGCTATTTTGGCCTGTCTGACTTAGTTTTCACTGACCCATGATGCTAATTGACGTTACCTCATGTTGCTTCTTATCACATCTGTCCAAACATCCTTATTTCAGTTGTCACTTCCGAAACAGCATCCAAAACAAGAGCCGCCAGAACTGAAACACAAGCTGAAATACTGGAAAGAATGTATGTCTGACTTGAAACCAGGGGCGAAAATCCCGTTTCACAGTTGGGGGGGACTATAAACAGTACAATTTTAGAGAATAAATCCAGGGGGGGACAAGGAATAAAAGTTTTAGCCTTCCTTTAATACAGCATTTTGACATTTTCAACTCTATCTCGCAAACAGGCAGAAGACCTTTCTTAGAGTAATACAAAACAATGGTATTAGGTGGAAGGTGGCAATAATACAGCACATCTGACATAATACACTGCAAAAACCCACAATCTTAACAAGAATATTTGTCTTATTTCTAGTTAAAATGTCTAATGTTTAGTTAAAAAAAATCTCATTACACTTAAAACAAGACTCATCACTGGAAAAAAACAACAATTTTCACCTGTTTCAAGTAGATTTTCACTTAAAATAAGTAGAAAAATCTGCCAGTGGAACAAGATTTTTTTGCTTATAATGAGAAGATAAATCTTGTCCCACTGGCAGATTTTTCTACTTATTTCAAGTGAAAATTTACTTGAAACAGGTGAAAATTGTCAAATAACAAGTTATTTTTCCAGTGATGACTCTTGTTTTAAGTGTAATGAGATTTTACTGTTTATTATTATTTTCGATTTCGGTTTCGGCCACAAATTTTCATTTTGGTGCATCACTACTAAATACTACTGCATTGTTCCAAAATTATTAATTCTGTCTCAAATTATTCTAGGGGGGGACAGCTTCACTAATGGGGGGGACTTGTCCCCCCTGTCCCGCCCGGGATTTTCGCCCCTGCTTGAAACTGTCACTTATGGACACTTCCTAAAGCCTCATGTTTTTTTTTTTCTTGCAGGAGGCTATGAGGGCTTAGTTAAAAGGTTAGGAGCTTGTTATTCCCAGATGTGGGTAGTAACGAGTTACATTTACTCCGTTACATTTACTTGAGTAAGTTTTGGGAAATCTTGTACTTTTAGGAGTAGTTTTGAATCACTATACTTTTTACTTTTACTTGAGTAGATTTGTGAAGAAGAAACTGTTTCTCTTACTCCGCTACATTAGGCTACGTTGAGTTGTTACTTTTCTTTTATCCCTTTTATCCGCGTACGCGTCAATCTCATGACATCACTGGGTGATTCTTTGGGAAAAAATTTTTGTTTTTGCATGTTTTGTCACATTTACACAGACTCAAACACACACAGAGTTTCTATGAGTTCATGGGCTTGTTCTAGTTCTGCCTGGTTAAAAAAGAAAAGTACAAAGGCTTGAAATTTTGCGCTACTTGTGCTTAATTTATTTTTTTATTCTGATATATTTTATTTATTTTATTATTTATTAAAGTACTTTAATTTACTTTAAGATTATTTTAATTTAAGCTATTTTTTATTAATTTTAATTTATTTTATTATTTTATTGATTTAATTTGCCTGAAGATGATTATTTTGTACTTTTGTCTGTTTGAATGGTTGTGTTAAAAAAATAAATCAGACGTTACTCAACAGTTACTCAGTACTTGAGTAGTTTTTTCACCAAGTACTTTTTACTT